>NC_132895.1:22499303-22706803 GCF_030463535.1 Salminus brasiliensis
TATAAACTAGAGCCAGCCAGCAGCACAATGAAGTGATATCAAGAGAGAGCGAGAGAGAGAGACATCTACCTGCCCGGAGAGAGCAAGGCCATTGTGCTCTCTCAGACTCCGACTGCTGATAGCAGGTCATAGTGACAACACATTAGTCCACTGGACCACTCCCGAGAAAATATTTCTTAGGCAAAACAAATGTTGTTGTTATATTTAGTTTTTTTGTGTTGTTTTTTTAAGAAATGTTTGAATAACCTAGTCATTTAGGCTTCTCTATCTTCCTCTCTTAATAATAATAGCAAAAAATTCAAGTTTTAATTTTGATCAAAATGAAGATGTGCTCAAAAATGAAGGTGCTTCAACTGTCTCTTTGAGCGATTCCATAGAAGAACCACTTTTGGTGAGAGTGAAGGACCTTTTGAAGGTCTAAAGATCCTTCATTTAATGCAAATGTTCCTTACTAATTTAAAGGTTCTTCACACTCTACGCAGCTCTATTATAAGCATGGTTCTTAATGGAACCAAAAGTGGTTCTTCTATGGCATTGCTCAAAGAACCAGTGAAAGCACTGGTTAAGAGTAAATACTGAGCTGTGCAAGGCAGAGGTACTTAAAAATATGCATGGTGCTTTTTTAAATTGAACATTTAACCTCTGGTTTTACTGACTGCTCTACCTTCTTTGTTTGGGCCCACTGGTTTGAGGTCATAAACCAAAGACACTTACTAACTAACAGACAATTCCGCAAAAATTGAGAATATATATATATATATTAAGAAGAAACACACTGAAAACAATACAGATGGAATGGAATGTAACCCTTCAAAATCCTATGTTCTGCCTCTGGGAAACAGGCCTTGTCATTCCCAATACCTAGCCTACAAGGTTCACCCTGACTGACTCCAGTGTCACTCTGCCTGAGGCCTGTCACTCGAGCCTCTCTGTCCAGGCTATATAGACCTGACAACATCAGCTAATGACATGTTCCATTCACCCCCCAAGCACACTGATATGTCTCATTAACCATGCTTAGCCGGTCACGGTGCACTTAAGCTTCTTAGCGCATATACCTGCAATTTCCTTTCCTCTCTGCACGCTCTTCACATGTGGGGAATCCTCATAAGCGCCGGAGGGAACAGAGGACTGGGAGGAGGGCTCGAATGAAGCCATACTGTGTGAGTTAGAGGCAGCCAAAGTAGCACCGTAAACTGGCGACGAAATAGCCAGTGCCTAATTGTTCAGTTTAACGCCTGCAGATTACTGAGGCCTGTAAAGCCTGACGTTTCTCTCTCGCCCTCTCTTTTTCGGCCCCCACCCAGATCTAGACCACACAGAACGCTTTCTGTGGATCAGCAAACTGCAAGCCTTCGCTGGTTTTCATTTTACTGCTGTGGGGGGGGTGTAGGGGGTGGGGGCGGTGAGGAGGCCCCAGTATATTTAGGAAGGGGTAATAAACACTGGAAGCCAAGGGCATTAATTGACCATTCACGTGGAGGAGTCGTGAATCATCGTTTTGTTGCTGGAGAACATTAGCACCTTGTTCTGATGTTAGGCCACGTTTCTAAAGGCAATTCGACACTCAGCACCTTCACTGGATGCTGTTACTTATAAGGTCCATGTTATGTGCTCCATCTGTAGGGTTGTGCAGCAGATATGGCGTCTGGTGGTCACGGGTTCATTACTGCATAAAGTAAAGAAAGTTGATTTTATTAAGACAAATGTATTCTAACCAGGGGCACAGTGAGGAAGCCAGTCCCCCTCTCTCCCCCCCCCCCCCCCCCCCCCCCCCTCTATATTTCAACAGTGTTCTTGCACATTAATGCCTTGGTTATAGTGGTTATCATCCATCCTCATTTGTCTTACTATCTCTGAGATATAGTGCTTGATTGCTGTGCCCCCCAGCCCATGGCCAGCTTTCGCCCAAAATAAAAATCTAGCTATGCCAGTGATGCTAACCGCAGCCACTGATGTACAGTGGCATGCAAAGGTTTGGACACACCTGGTCAAAAGTTCTATTACTGTGGATATTGCATTTCTTTACATATGTCTTTAATATTATAGGCAAGAGTTACAATTTCAGCTCCATCCAATTTTAAAATAAAACGAGATGGAAGCAAAGGTTTAGGAATTGGGCATGGTCATTACTTAGCAACATCCCATCTGTCAAGTCAGGCCATTCCTCATTTCATTCTTCCAGGACCATGGGGCAACATGGAACAAAATTATATAATACAAAATTATTATATATACAATATAAACTACATAATGTACATTTTTAAAGCTTTGAAATTAGTGTCACCTGGCCTTTTTTATTCAAGGATTCAAGGATTCAAGATTCAAGGAGACTTTATTGTCATTCGCATCACATGTGGTACATGGGGTGGAACGAAATTGTGGTACCCAAGGACCCAGTTTTACCCAGACAGCAGTACTTAAATAAATAAAATATACATAAATATATAAAAATATATGTAAAAATGAAAATAAAATACAGAGAGAACATCAGTAAATGGAGAAGGTAGCAGCAGAGTGTAATGATGTTATAATGGTGTTATAATAGTGTTATAATGATGATTGCTCGAATCTCAAATGCCCAAACTTTTGCATGGCAAGACTTTTTTACTTTTTATTCATATTAAATATGTACAAAACAAAAATAATAACACTAATCTTGTTTAAAATGTTCAAACTAATGTTTCATCTTCAACAATGTGCCCTTTGGGGTGTCCAAACATTAGTTTGCCACTGTATTACATTCACTGAAAGTTCACTGAGTTTCATTAAAAGTGCAGCGATGTTCTTGGCCTAAGCTAAATCACACATTTTTTTTTTACCATTTTTTAAAGTATCAGACCTCAACTTTCACTTTCCATTAACGGATTCTAAAGAGATCAATCATCTTGACTACTGAATGCCTCTCAGGTATGGCATTTCTCAACCATCTGGCCAAAGTCGGTTTCCTACAAATAATCTATGCACTCTGTTTGCTCAACTCAAATGTCAGCCTTGTTTGCTCTGCTTCTGCACAGCTATAGAGCCTATATTGAGCATTACGACCACCTTTCCATCTCTGACACAACTAGGGAACATGCAGAGAATCCGACACAGTGATTAGGAGTGGAATATTTGAAGGTCTTTTTAGGGAGGGTGGGGATTCTATGGGAGTTTGGATGTAATTTGACGTAATTCGGTTTGGTAAACGGAGGACAGGAGCTGCCACTGGAGTGAATGGGCTTTCCCAGAGGCCGGTGGTAATTTGCGAGCGGCATTGTGCTGAGGTCTTTGGCCCCGGTGCTGAGGAGCGCTCATTAATGCAGGAGGCGCTGCGCTTCCATTGTTGTGCTAATAAGGCACAGATGTGGACACCCCAAACTCCAGCAAATCACCAGGGAGAGCAAACCAACAGCCAGCGCCTATTAAAGAAACACTGGCTGGATCTCCACCGATTCTTTTTTTTTCACCTTTTCCATATAGGTCAACTACAGTATATGAAAAGACCAGAACTGTGCAACTCAATAAGAGTTTCCAGAACTTTTATCATCTCCCAGTCTGCGCAGAAGTGAAACAGGTTTGGTTTTCCAGCTGTCGGAAACCCCACAATACCAGTCTAAACCATTCTCCTGCAAACACACAGGACATTGATGAGTGAGACTCATTATGGTGGCGCATGCTCGGCCCCAAACTGGCATGGCATGCTGAGACCATGATCTCACACACCAGGTGGCACCTGGTCCCCTCTCCTCCCTCGCATCGCTGTTTGGAGTGTTAGGCCCTTTTGTCTCGCAAACCGTGACTGAAATCCCAAAACCAAATATACCCTTAAAAAAGCCCTTCCACCCAAATTCCAGGCTCCGTTTTTTTGTCTCACTGAAATGAGCGTTCCTGCCTCTGAATGTGGCTTCAATGGCCCTGGAAAAAAAGTGACACGGTCATGAGATCGAGGTATGGAATCTATGTTTCTGAAGCTCCTTTAGGAGAAGGTGCACCTCAGCAGTGGATGCCACACCTTCTCAGGCCAGGTGTAGAGCAGTTTGGGGGGGGTGCTTTCATAAGGGGTGGGAATTGTGTTGCTCCGATCTGTACACATACACACACACACACACTGTAGGCACACCTGTTGCCTGCTGGCCAAAACAATAGACCTGCCTCTTCAGATAAAATGCTAGATAGTGAGATTGATATAGGCCAAAAAAAAACATCACCAATCTTATTACTGCTTAATATTAATGACATAAGAGTATATGAGAGCATGTGATGCAAAAATAGCCTTAAAATCAGATGTATTATCTATTAGCTGCAAAAAATGGACTGCACAGTGCGGACTGTAGTCATCCCAACAAGACTACATTTGTAATTTAGCATCAGTAGGTATCAAACTTTGAGAAGCCCCTCCACATTGAAAGCGGAGCTAAACTTGCGGCACTCTAATCTCACCGCATCCCATTGTTTCGCCGGGAGCCACCTTTAGAAAGAAACCTGCCACTGTGTCCCGCAACAATGTATCACATGAGCAAAGAGGAGGGAGGGCTGAGAGCTGAGAGCCAGGCTCAACTCTCCCCTTTAGCCCTCAGAAAGTATGAGAAGCTCTTAATCAGGCCAAACAATACAGCCTCCAACTCCCTCTTTCTTCTGCGGCCTGATCTAATAAGCTGGGGGGGGGGGGGGGGTACTTTGAGCTGATCCCCCTGGATTACTTCTAGAGATACTCCTCAGTAGGGAAACCTGAAGAAGAAGCCCGAAGACCCTTTAATTTAAACCCAGGGACATCGACCCTTTGAACCCCCCAACACCAGGGGTGGTGGACACAACAAAGGCTGGTGTGACATTGTCAAACAGGGTCTTAATGTCTTCATAAGACACCTTCTTAACGGACAAGAGAGAAGATCAGGAGCTCGTCAGAAGAGGAGGGTTGAAATTATTTGATTTCAGCCGTCTCAACCAGGCGTTTCAAAGAGTACATATTCAGCAGCTTACGAAGTTGATTGATTTATTAAAACAAAAAGCTTGAGTGTTTTGTGTCTGGCCCACACTTCAAATTGCTTCAACTGCGGCGTCTAGCTAAAGAAACAAATACAGTCCTCAGTAGAAAGGCCTCCAAAATTCCACCACAGATAGCCTCCGAAGGGCAATTCCTGTCCGAGAGAAGATCTGGTTACAAATAATTCTCTCTTTATTTGTCCTCCTTTCTTATGTCTTGATCCCGTCAGATCTAGCTTTATGAACAAAAACACTGACTTAGGGGGTTATTGCCCGGTCCGTGGTTTCTTCGGCATTCATAATAATCAATAAACCTCCAAACATGGTTTGGCTCCATGGAGATAACATCTACAGCAATTTAACTTAATCCTCCGAAGCGAGGCCTTCAGAGAAACGTCTGGAACTAAACACATACAAAACCATGTCAGTTCAACCTCATGTTTATGGAAAGGTCTTGATTGTCTTTTGGCTTGATTGCCTCTCTATGTATAAATTCTACAGACCTCAGTGGGGATCAGAAGCTTTATATAACATACCACCAATCTGGAATGGCAAAGACTATATCATCTTTGCACATTTATGACTTTTGGCAGAAACTCTTATCCAGAGCGTCTTACAATGTAATCATGTTACAGAGGTAGGCAAATGTAGCTTTAGGAGTCTAGCCCAAGAAGTCTTATTGGTATAGCACTGCGTTTTTGCCAAGATGAGGAACTGAATTGGGTAGGAATAGCCTTCCTGTCTTTTAACTTTTCCTAAAATTTATGGTGGTCAGAAAGTGTCCATTGTAACATAGAAACAACCTTAAAATGTCATGCCATCTTTTAAGAAAAACCTTCAGTGTTGTTCAATGTTGCTAATTTAGAATTGTAAATAAGATCATACTATATTAGGAGATTAAAAAAAACCCTGAGAAACACTAACACACAGTTTAAGCTTAGTCTTCGTCAATACTAATTTACCACTAAAAGCCTTTTTAGTCTAGAATTAAGCTTAATCAGGGTCCAGGAAACGTAGACAGGATGCAGTCTTGCAATTACAGCATTGATTTCTGCCCCAAAGTGACCATCTGCCTCAATATAGTCTAAGCAGATGCCCGAATTTGGCCGTATCAACATTGTGAACAAGTGAACCCTTAAAATCTTTCTGTGTTGAACTGTCTATCTTGTTGGAACTGTTCGAATTTCTAGCTTCTCCATGTGAGCTTGAGCAAACGTCAGACAGGCTTGTTTGAAAATAGTGGCTTCCTGCTTGCTACCCTGCCATGCACACTGTTTGTGTTCTTCTTCGCCTGATGGTGGCCTCATTAAGATTGACATTACTCAGCGTAAGGGAGGCCTGTAGGTCCTTAGATGTTACCCTGTGGTTCTTTCTTTGATTTCCCATTTCTCTTCAGATTGAGACATGGCATACTTCCCTGAACCTGACTGGTTTAAAACATGGGAAGTTCTGCTGAGCTCATGCCTCAGTTCCATCTTCTTCTTCCAGAAAGGAGACTTCTGCTGCCTCTTTAAACAAACTCCTACTACTGGATAGAACACATTTAGTGTCTGGATCCTTTAGTTCAATAAGTCAGTAATTTGAGAATCTTATGCTTGAGTGTCATTTTAAAATTGGTTTCTCTTTTATGGTCTAGGGGCTTAAATGAAGAGATCAAGTGCACTGTATAATGACCACTGAGAGCATGCCACTGTAGTTTAATAACCAGTGGATACCTCGAGCCCTTTACATTTATGGCATTTGGCAGGTGCTCTTACCAGACAATTTAACCATGAATGCAGCGTTATGAGTCTTGCTCAAGGATTTTTATTGGCACAGCGTTTTATTGCCATAGTATTTGTATAGCATTTAATTCTTTACCCTGGCAGGGAATAAAAGCCTAGTCTACCACTGAGAAGACAGCAATGGCACCTGCTACACTTCACCAACAAAATGGAAATCTTTCTCAGCACTCAAACATGTTAACATTAACACTGTGGAATCAAGCATATCACTAAACACACTACATACACAGTAAAACCGTCTAAGACAGGGCTGCACGACATTGGGAAAACTGATATGAGATATGTATTGCAATATTAAAATAACAAGAATTTTCCCTAGATTTCACCAGAAGCAGAGTTGCCAATATTGGAATAAAATAAATGATACTGGGCAGGTATAAAAAATTGCATTGCATGTTCTATGCATGTGCACATTGCGATAACGATGCTGAGAGAAATCTATATTGTGCATCCCTAGCCTAACCTTCTCTGAGCAAACTTCAGACAGGCTTGTTTAAAAATAGTGGCTTCCGCCTTGCTACCCTGCCATGCACACTGTTTTTGTTCTTCTTTGCCTGGTGGAGGCCTCTGTAAGATTGACATTACTCAATGTGAGGGAGGCCTGTAGGTCCTTAGATGTCCCCCTGTAGTTCTGTGTGACCCCCCTGTCTTTTATATCCTGCATTAAAAAGCACATGTACACAACAGGGTCATGCTACCTCATGCACATACAGGGCTGGACCGAGGGCACAAAATAGTTGAAGCTCTGGGGCAATGGGGTGTTGTCTTAATGAGACGGTTCATTCATCTAATTCATTCTCACAGAGATGGGCCTCCAAATAATCATTACCCAGGGTCCCAATCCCCCAACAAACACACTCACACAAAGATGACATCTAGATTGAAGAAGAGGCCTCTAGATGAAGTTGGGGGAGGGCGATATTCTTCTTAAATTTCTCCGACCACATCCTTGCTTTTGATTAACAGCACATGGAAATCTTTTGCCATTCATTTTGCCTAAATGTTTCCTAACCCAGAGATTTTAAAAACAACACCACGTTTAATAGCTACTTTTAGCGGCACCCAAGAGTGCAGTTATGAATGCTGGTGAAGTACCAAAAAGGCTGCAGGTGACAGATTATTGTTCCATTCGATTCGTCTCCTTGAAATCAAAGATAATCCCACATTCACCCATTCGCACAGATGGCCCTGCTTTAGGAGATCATTCACAATCTCTGTCAGATTAATCAAAAGCGCTGAGTTCAGGGAAGGTTCACGTGGAGGGCTCCCCTCTCGGATGTGCGGTGGAGGGAAGAGAAAAGAAAACCAAAGAAGAAAGGGAGACGAACCCAGAGAAAACAGTGGCTGCCGCGATATCCATCTCTGTAAAAACAGTTGGGTGTGGGACCCGCTCTGCCTATGTTTTGGCAGCAGAGCCCAACTTGCATTACAAAGTAGGCCTTTCCATCACTGGCATTGTCGGGCCAGGCCAGGTAATAATTAACACAAACACGTGACAATAGCCCAGGACCAACAAGTGTTGCAGTTAATGAGTGACCAGCTCCACCTCGCATTCACACGCTCTGCGGCCGGGCCACTCACTAGCCGCTCACCCCAGCTAATTATTCACACCACTGTCCTCCCTATCACAGGCATCAGGCAAGCTGACTCATTAGCATAAGCATGCAAGTATCAATACTTTCAAATGCTTTCAAAGGCCCTCCAGCTAGCCAAGGTGCAAGGAGCCATCCAGCATATCACTAATGTAATCAGATAAGAGGGAGGTGGGGAGGACAGGGAGAATGTTGCTGTTGATTTGTCGCCAGCGTGGAAAAGTCCACAGTCTCACTTTTGTCACAAGAATGCGGGCTTGATGCATTTGACTGTGATTTAATTTACTATTAACCATTGAAATTCAACAACGGTGGCTCAATTCATTAACCAGGAGGATCGAGAGATTCTAGGCACTACATTTGGCTGAGTGCCAGAGGTGTGATTAGAGTATAGGTAAGAAGCTGAACTAGCCATAACACTCCAAGGCTTATTACATGCAAAAACGCAAACACATTGAATCTCCATTTTTGACATTACATTAATCTGGTACTTCTTTTTAACAACATTTCCAAATTTCATGATAATTGGACCAATAGAAAAGCTCCGAAATCCCTCTCCTGTCAAGTTGCCATTTCGGAAATTTAGTTTTTGCAATGAAATGCTTATCAATAGTCAAACCATTTGACAGCAGTCCACAGACCGTAACTTATTTTACCCAGAAGAAATTGTGAAAGAATTGGGCCACGGCTTATCACTGATAATCAATGTGTGTCACACCAGACAATCAAATTATGTTGGAATTAAATTACGCTGGAAGTTTATTTGACCATTTACGTGTACCCCTGCTTTCAAAGGGTCCACGTCCCACATTTTTTATCCCCCTGCAGTCCACTAATGATGTGTTTTTTATGGGATTATGTACCAAAAACAGTCAGGGTTCGTTCTTACATGACCACTTTCTAACCTCTCTTTATCCCCTTTGTTACTGTCTGTTTGTGTAAGCGTGCCTCTAAAAGCAATACATGTAAAAGACGTCTGTTCTGATTGGCTGCCCTGTATTGTGCCTCATTTAAAAAACACTCCTTGTGATTATAATGTGAATGGGCGGGGCCAAAGTGCTTTTGGCTGATTAGGTGCATGCATGTAAACCAATGCATGCACTGGTATTGTGAGACCACAAAACAGGTTGTTTGGGCAGCCTACTTTCCATGTATAGACAAGATGGACTGGAGAGTGAACGCGATATTTAAAATGTTAAATTTATTGTACATTTAAATTGAATGTAACTAATTTTACTGTGATTATTTACATTTACTCTTTTATTTAATTCCGTTTGTATGATTTAAGATCCTTCATCACATTTTGACGAAATGGAAAGAACAACGTCCAGATTCTTATTGTGTCAAAAAGTGATGAAGGAGCTCAAATAAAATAATAAATTAAATCTTAACTCTTGGACTTGGAGTTTTTTTTTTCCATCTCCTATTAAGTTGTTTTAGAGATATGAGTTTTTTGTGTGACAGCTGAGTAGCTGTGGTTCCTAAATGCTTCCATTTTTCAATAATACCATCAGAGCTGATTGTGGAAGAACATTCACAGACTGACTTGTTGCAATGGTGGCCTCCTATTACAGCACCTCTCTGTAATTCAGTGAGCTCTTTAGACCCACCCTTTCTTTCACTAATGTGTGTAAAGGCAGACTGCTAGTAGCTAGGAGCTTGATTTTATACACCTGTGGCAGTGGGACTGAATAAAACGTCTGAAATCAATGATTCAGTGGTTTGTCCCAATACTTTTGTCCATATATATATTAAATACTTTAGTAAGTTGCACCCTTTGTGGACACAGATGTGCATGCAAGTGCATGCACACAGCACACACATGCATTAACCCTTGTCTAGTCCCTGTTGAGAAGTATTGCCAATAGAATAGGACTCTCTGGAGAAAGATAAACATGAACCTATTGGTACCATGCCTAATGCCAGACGTGGGCTAGAGGGCTAATGAACCCCTCCAGCATTCAGCTGTGGAGCAGTGGAACTGTCTTCTCTAGAATGATGGTTGGTGCTCCATCCAACGCTCAGTTGGGGAGTTGGGGGATGAGGTGGGGTGGCGATCATCCAACATTCTGATCTCACCAACGTTCTTGTCACTGAATGCAGTCAAATCCTCACAGCAATGCTCTAATGCTCTGGTAACACTTTTATCCATAAAACTGTAATTTAAGGCCAATCTCTCTCACCACACTTGTGTTTAGTGTTCTGCCCTATTCCTGCAACACTGCAGCGGTTATAGGGTGTTATTTATTCTTACGGGTGCAGTCCCATCTGCATCCCATTATCCCAAACAACTAGCCAGAAGAACGTGATATCAACACCAACAGTGTCCGCAATAACACAGTATTAAAATCCATGGGGCCCGGCTAGATGCCGCTGTGTACAGAGGGTGGCGTTGGGTTTGATCAGTAGGGAGGGGGAAAGTCGATATTGAGCGGCGATGATATTGTTTTCTTAACCAGCGGATTCCTCACATAGTTGAGGGTGATGTCGAATTATTAATGGCCGAAGGCTTTTCGTGTTTATCCCAGCGTGTTGCTCCCTGAGCTATGAGCATGTGCCCGTCTATCAGGCCCTTATCTTCTTTTACAACTTCCATTTTCCCCTCGTTTATTTGTGTACTTTGACTTTAGCTAAGGACGCTGTAAAATCTGACCCGGACGGCAATAAAACCGTCCTCTCGGAAAGCAGCGGGGGGAAAAAAACAAGGCTAAGACATGGTGTAGAACAGCTCTGTCGCCTCTCTAAATCACCGGCGTGGCTCGAAATAACTTAGCCGACGTGACGGAAGTCGTCCTGCTATGCTATGCTCACGCTGAAAAGCACCTAAAGTCTCTCTGCCATCCTTTCGGGCATAATCGTTCCATTTTCTGTTGGCGCTATAAGTTTGCCTAGCACAAAAAAAAGGAGAAAGAATGCCAAAATAATACGTGTACCTGATTAGCCAGGCCCAAGCAAAGCTTTGGCGAGAGAGTTCTTTTGAGAGGGGCGGTTAGGAGGGGATCTGCAGGGCAACAGAGGAGCTTCAGATAATAGGCTTTAATGGGGCATTCGCATTCAGCAGGCTGCAACAAAGGCCGGGCAGTGGGATTTGGGAGGGCCGATTGTTGCTCCAGTGTGCTTTAATGCTAGGCCCCGGAGACCGAAGCTGAGGACGACTGCGGGGGGAAAATCTGCCATTGTCAAGCGGAATGTCAGCAGTTTTCAAGGAGGCCAGAGAGGACCAGAGAGAGAGAGAGAGAGAGAGGGTCAGCAAGAGAGAGACAGAGAGAGAGAGAAAGTGAGGAGGGGGGGAGAAGGTGCATATGGATATAAAGAGATATATAGAGATAGAGAGAAGTGGACAGGAGCAGAAGGAGAGAGAGTGCTTCACTTTACATCAAAAGGCTTCTCTCTCTCTCGCTCACGCTCGCTCTCGCTTGCTTTCTGTCTCTCTCAAGATGTCAAGATGCACACAGGCGGCCACTGAGAGAGCGCCACACCACAGCACCGCAGTGCACACATGCATAAAGAGCCGGAGGGAGCCTGGCAGGGTTAGACACTCGCTCTTGGCCAACACAGTTATTGGCACTGTCTCTACACTAAGGTCAATAATGGACAGATTTTGACTTCTTCTCCTTTTGAGCTTTTTCTCCTGCTGAACCAGCTTTATTAGAGTCAAGTTAATGTTCTGGTTCAGGGGTGAATGATCAAAATTATCTAAAAAGTTTTAAAGTTTAAAACCTTGCTTGTCAATTATAGACATATTCTGACTTTCGGAAAGAAGCATCTACTCCAGCTGAATCAGCTGTCTTACAATCCAGGTGATCCAATAGTCCAAGGGTTTCATATATAGTGTCAGATTCAGTGCCACAACTGCTGGAGCAGGAGGGCCAAGTGCACTGTGGCTCATAATACAAGGAGGCCTCATAGTGACCAGGTGACCTCAAATCTTTATTGGGCCTCTCATATACACTCTTAAAAATAAAGGTGCTATACAGAAGGGATTCTTTGAGCTATTCCATGGCCATGTTTGGTTTCGTGAAGAACCATTTCTGCCACAGGGAGGTTTGAGTGTGAAGAACCTTTTAAAGGTCCAAAAATGTAGACCTTCACTTGATGTGAAGCTTTTTTGCCTGTTTACAGGTTGTTCACACTCCCACATCTCTATTATAAAGTTCTTTCTGGAGCCAAACATGATTCTTCCATGGCAATGCTTAATTTTTTTAGAGTGGTACTGGCATTACTTAAGACACTTAAGATTCACAGAAAGCTTCAGTTTTCTTAAAAGCAGACCTCGCCAGTTGGCTCCTACCATACCACACATCTTATTCCTCTTATTCATAATGCAGCTCTTAACCTTCACAACCTTCAACCTGATACAATTATGAGTTATTGTTCAAAATAGATCCAATAAAAAAATACACCAGTATTGTCTCTGACATTTCTGCAATCATCTCATTTGGGGTGTCAGACAGCTAAAAATGCCAAGTATTGCAATCAATCAAAACAGTCTAAGCTTAACCTTTAGGTTAGCATTTGATGCCAGTAGGTGCCTTGAGGACATCATCTTTATTGTCAAATAACAAAAGCAAAATCCTGATCAGATTCTAACTCATTGTAAGTAAAGTGGGGCCAATTAGACACCAGTTACACCACTGCTATTGTACTAGTCTACTTACTGGACCTGACCGAACTGTGTGGTGTATCTGAATTCCATGTATTGACTATGTTTATGCAGCCTGTCAGCTCCATTTGCGCATGTGTGGACTCAACAGCTACCTTCTGGTGCTATTGTCTTCCCACATGAAAGATGCCCCCATCAGCAGAACCTCACTGATAGCAGTGCGGGGTCCAGCTGAATCGGGCCTCAGAGAGCAGTGTGCAACATAGTCACACAGTTAGAAATGAGAGAAGCGGCGATGGTTTCAAAAGCCTGTCCCCCCTTTAGGTACGCCTCACAGACACTTCAAGCCAAATCTCCCCTTCAGAGACTATGGTTCCTTGCAGGTGGAGCCCATGATCATCACTCTGTCTCGCCCCAGTCACAAACATAGGGGTGAAGTCTCCACACAGGTCCACCAAAGTGAGAAAGAATGCTACTGCAAGGAGTGTTGGGTTTCTCCACTTTGTTTTGCGGGTCAGGATAACCTGTTCTCTTCTTCTTTTCTGGCCTTAAGGAAGCCTTCAAATAAACAGGGGTGGAAAATCCTCAAATCACTCAAATTATTATTTATTTTAGTCTGTACTGCATTTATTATAGCTGTTATTATAAGAGCAATTGTGGACCCTACTACTATTGGTACTACTCTGAAGAATTATTCACTGAATCCTTGTACTTTTTAATTACTTTTTAATTACATTTTCATTACAAAAACGAACCTTTTACTTCTTATATTTTTATATACATTTATCTAGACCTCCAAATGACTTGTTATGAATCTGACAGACCACAGAAACATGTCAAGACCAGTACCACCTACTGGTCACCACCCAGAGTTTGTTCAAACGGGTTAAGACCAGAGTGATTTGCTAATAGTGTGTGATCAACCAGCATAGATTTAGTGCATACTGATTTTTTTGGCTCCAGACATTTATTTCAGTAGATTTTGACCAGGGATACTTCTCTCATTTATTCAAATGAAATACATTTCCAAGAGACAAAAAACACTCTGGGCCCAGTTTCCCGAAAGCATCTTAGTGTTAAGACCATCTTAACTGCTAGACAGAGAGAGAGAGAGAGAGAGAGAGAGAGAGAGAGAGAGAGAGAGAGAGAGAGAGAGAGAGAGTTAGTTCAGTGTGATGCTCACTTAACCAAGAAGAAATACCTGCTAATGAACAGCTCTGTCCTCGTTGACTATACACTATTGTCTAATTTACTGGTATTCTTTCATTTATACATCTACACTAGGCTTACTAGCTTCTTATTTGTGTCAGTGTATTTACTAAAAAGGAAACTGACAAATGAAATTATGGTCTGCCCTCTCAAAACATGTATCTCCTGAAGATTCCCACAGTACGTAAGTTTAAAAACTGCAGGAACTTCAGTGTCACTAAAAAAAAAAAAAAACTTCATCAGATGGTGGAAGTGGGTAAAATGGTTGGTCTGTGTTTTAAATGATTTACTGGAGGGTTGATTATTGTATTTTTCTCTTGTTTGTCGTCTGTTTTGTGGGAAGAGTGTATGTGCTGCTACCTGTCCCGGCCAGGACTCTCCTGTAAATAATGAGATTTTTAACCTCAAATGCCTGGTTGAATAAAGGAAAATCTTTGTGCTAAGATGCTTTTGGGAAATCAAGCTCTGATGAGATGTTTAATTAAAATCGGCTGTTAAAAGCAACTGTGCTTCCACACTGCACCAAACTTTTTAACATTATTAATAATAAAAAAAACTTCCACTTGTATATAAGTTTTTGCTTCCCTCTTTCTGGCTTCCTTCTTCCACTTTTGACTGGGTGGGATTTTGACTCCCAGTGCTCATACTTTCACTGGACTAGAAGTTTCCCCCCACCCTTTTCTCAGAACTAATAAAGTGGGGAGCGTCTCATCAGCCCCCACTAATAAATCAATTAGGGGCCGAGGTGTCTCCTCGCAGCCTAAAAGGATTATTACGAGTATGCTCTACGGCAATGATGTAATTACGGGAAGGAGCCATTCACAGCTATTGAATACAGTACACAAGTACCCTACAAGTGCTCGTCTCAAAGGGAACTTTATGCTTTATTTATTTCCCCCCCTAATTCACCATGTAACACAGCCTAAACGCGTATTATACAGCAGGCCTAATGCTGAGTAAACTGTTTATTTAGGCTGGTCTCATTACTACACGCTATAAATCGCTCACGTTTACGATTATACATATATAAAAGATATTATATTATAATTACTATTAAATTATAATATTTATTTGTATAGCATTTCTATTCAATTCATAGACTTAGATTTAGATATTCAGATGATGATTCAGATCTATGCAGAGCCCTTGCTAACAGCTTGTAGTAGGGAGTGGATCTAGCTAAGTAACCAGCGTCTTGAGATATATTGGTTACTGGGGGTCTCAGTATCCCTCAGGGGATTTGTTTTTTTTTTTGTTTTTTTTTGGTAAGGGGGGGGGGGTGGTGGTGGGGGTTGGAAAAGCGCACACACATACATACACACGCGCACACACGCTGACACACACCCCTCCTCCGCTCCCCTCTCCCTCGTTTTAGCCCATTGTTGGGCTCCTTCCAGTCAGAACAGGGTCCCCGGCTGCTGGAGAAACGCTGCTCCTCCACTGGAGCTCGGAGTCGACCCACAAGGACGCGTTTCTGAGGCGTTTCTTCTTCTTCTTCTCCCTCTTCTTTTTTCCTGTTAACTCACCTGAGCTAAACAGAGGGAGTCCCTCAGAAACTGGACCAGCTCTCTCTCTCTGAGGTACTGAGAGGAAAAGCGAAACGGCGAGAGGAGACGAGGGCTCGAGGAGTTCGCCGCTCTTACTGGATGTTGGCTCTTGTTGAGAGACGTGCAGATTACACGTGGATTTGTTCTCGGGTGCTGAACTGAGCTGGTCGGAGCTGCTGTGCGGTGGATTTAGCTGCTTTTTGGGCTCTTAAGTGCTCGAGCACACAGCAAGAGAGTCAGCGATCAGAGCGAGGAGGAGGAGGAGGAGGAGGAGGAGGACAGCTGGACTTTGTGCGCTGCCTCGACCGAGGAGCGCCTCTCTTCCCCAGGTGGTCAGCGACCAGAGACCCACGTTGTTGTTGTTTTTTTTATTTTTTTTTATTTTTAATATTTATTACAGTCTTATTTTTGAATGGATTTCTGAAGGTCGGTGGTCTTTTCGGAGGAGAAATTGGAGACAAATGAGACCTGAGACCATCTCAATCTCAATCTCAGCCGAAGGAACACAGCTCCAACTGGTGCCTTATTGAACTTTTCAAGGAACCGGGCAAAAGGGCGGAGGACGAAGGTAAACAGAGTGGAGAACCCACTGAAAGGTTCTGTAATATATATATATTTATTATATTATTATGGTGTAGGAGGGTTAGCTGATAAGCCCATTTGACGCGGTAAAAAGTCCAGAGTTTCTCTTAGAAAAAAAATCTTGAATGAATTTTGACTGAACTAGATTTATTTATTAGATGTATTGATACATATATTTCATTTAATGGCTGTTAAAAGTGCACGGTTTGCTAAACTAGTGCTCATACCACACAATAACAGCCAGATTAATGAGATAATATGTCCACTCGTCCCAAACGCAGTTCATTTGCGTAGATGTCAATAGTCTTACGCCACCACGTCTTCGCATTACGCACAACCCCCCCCCCTCCTCCTCCTCGTCCTCCTCCCCTTTTGCAGCTAAATTGCATTTAGATGACCAAGTTAGTTCACACTTGTAAATGGCTTCATTTATCTTAAGCTCACTCTCACTCTGGTGCGAAAGCCTGACCAGTGGTGAAGGAGCGCATGCTGCCCTGCAAAGCTACATGTTCTTCTTCTCACTAGAGCAAGTGTTTAAAAAACAAGGAGCTCCTTGAGTCCTGCCCGGACAGCATCCTCCAAACTCCCTGTCCACGGGTTGTCCAGTGTCAGCTATGCGCCTGCTTCCCTACTAGCACTACTAACTAATGAGAACTCCTTCATGGCATATCCACAAATTACGCACGTCATTACGCTAAAGGGCATTTGGACACAAGTGAGTGACCAGTGGACAGTGAGCCCAGTTCAAGTTTACTGTACCTTCACTTTACCTCACTTTGATTTATAGCCAATTCCTGACTCATACAAACGAGCCATTATGCGCGCGCTGCCCCCTTTCATTTACAAACAACACCCCCCTCCCCTCCCTGCACCCTTCCCCAGCCGTAAGTGCCCCGCATTCGTACCTCCAGTTATTCATGTTATGGAAAGTAGTGCACAACAATGTCCAACAATGAACAGGTAGACAATGTGTCTGTTACACAGTGCAACTGGACTTGCTGAGCATTGATATACAAATGTGCTCTTCGGGAGGGGGTGGGGTGGTGTGTATGTGTGTAAAAGAGGGGGGGGGGTGTACTTCTATTCATATCTTAATGTTAATGTAAGCAGGCACAGTAGGTTTCATGTCTTGCACACACTCATTCTTACCCTGTTTTTCAGGTTTGTGGCTACAGAGGAACACACTGAGGTTGCCGATGTCTGGAGTCAGCGTTTGAAGCCATCACAGTTTCTCTCTCGCTCATGCAAGACACAGATTACCTCAGCAAAATGTTGAGCATCTGTAAGATCATCGTAATGCTGTGCCTGGCAGAGCTGGCGTTCTCAAGAAGCGTGCCGCCAGAAGAGGTCCGCTCCAAAGGTACCGCTCCTGCTTTAACAGGCAGCTCTTCACACTTTATGTGCTCTAGTTTTTGCCTGGTGAGCGGTCAGGGTACCAGGAAAACGGTTCTCCAGAGGGACAACATAATTTCCTGGTTGGATTTCAGGTGGTGGACCATTTGGTTCTGTCCATCATTGGTTCTTGTCCAGTATATGAGCCGTGGTTTCGGTTTGATTGTTAGTGCAGTTTATGGAAATATTCCTAAGGACAGAAAAGAAGTTCAGCCTTGAAGAGCTTAAGAGCAGAGGAAGTGGTGGAGGATGTAATCGTTCGGAGGGTAAAAGAATCCAAGTATTTTCTTGAGCCGTAAACAGTGCTATCTGATCCTGCCAAAGCCCTGAGGCTCGGAAGTGTAAATCTGTCTGGCCCGGTGCCAGTGACAGGGGGATTGTGGGGAGGCCCTGGAGGAGGAGGAGGAGGAGGGGGGGTTCTTATTGATCCTTTACAAATGCTGGGCTGTCTTGGGTTTTGTACCTGCCAGAAAGGCATTTGATGATCTTCAAGTGCTGTTATGATGTTCACCAAAGTACCTGCTGTCTCAGGTAATCCAAGCAGCCTACAGGAGCACGGGTTTGCAGTTGTGGTGGTGCTCAGTGCAGTGGAAATGAGGAATTATTAGGAATGATCCTGTTTAGAATTTCAATTTCCGTTAGTGATACGCTTGGCCTGTCAGTTGACGTCTTGCTGGGGTTATATTTATCACAGTTAATATGCTTCACTGAGATCCACATGGGCATGCAAGAACTGATAGTGAGAGAATGGAGGGGGCAGATGTGGACCCGGCCGAGGATTGGGGCAAAGTGTTCGTTAAAAGTGTCCTTTTCTGAACTCTTCATGAGCCAAGTCCAGTGCAGGAGAAGTGGTGAAGGTTGAGGGGCCCTGTGGTGCAGCCCAACAATGCCCCACAAGTTCCTGCCAAAGGAAATTAAAGTCATTTGACAACTGTAATATTTTAATGGGCAAAGCCATCCAGGCGAGCTCCATTTACCAATAAAAACACTGGCCTAGGAAGAGAGGCGTGGTAATAACTTAGAATCTGCTGTAAATTCTCAGTTCTGAAGTAAGTCTGCTGATCAAATATGACTATGTTGTTCAGTCTAGAGTGTTCTTAGCTGTATGCATGCTTTGATTGCTTCTTCTGCACCTTTCCTGTCTTTAAAGTCTCCAAATTGTTTATTTTTACAAAGAAAGATGGTCATTTAGGATCACCAACATTGAAAGTGATGCAGATCAGCTTCACACAAGGAGGAACGAGGGTTGCTACGGTTGTGATAATGATTGAGTCTTCACAAAATCTGCAAGTCAGGAGAGGAGATAGCATTGTCTCCATCACAACCATAGCCATTCAACCACACAGCCTATGTTTAGTGTGTGTGTGTGTGTCTGTGTGTGTGTGTTTTGTTTAGCTTGCCTTTTATTTTCCCTCCTGACCATTCACACCCTCTCTTGGGGTCAGATCCAGGCCAGTCCCCAGTTTTATTCAGTGAAGTTCATTAGTGTGTTGGTGGGAGAATGCTGTGCCTCAGTGCCAGAGGTGACATTGCTGGGTTGGGGGTTCTTTGCGCAAATGCTTATCACACTCCCTGCCGCGGCACCAGGAACACTGCTGTGAAGTCAAACCTAGGTCATCTTCCATTGAGAACTGGAGGTCCGCTCTCTCCCTTTTGTTTCTTGCCCCTTCGCCTGCGATTCACCCCAAAACCAGCCCTGATCTTTGAGAGAAGGGGCTCTTGTTAGCAGTCAGAGACTGATTGCTTAAAACTGCTCCGCTCAGTAAACACAAGCTGTACTGTTTTTCGGGGAATCACAGCACACTCGTTGTGTGGAAATGCGACCACACAGTCAGGAATAGATGGAAAGGTAAACACCATGCATGCTTAAAGTGGCCTTTTCTCTTACTTTTGCGCAGATTCTAGAGCATCTCGTCCCACTCTCCAGCCAGGCTTCCCAGCAAACACCACGGTAATGGTTGGAGGACTGGCCAAGCTGGTGTGCAAAGTCCACCGGCCAGCCATGACACGTCTTCAGTGGTTTAAGAAGGAGAATGATGGCCTGGGGCCTGATGGATCACCACTTCTTAAGGCTCTCACTGTAAGAAAGTGATTTAAGGTACCTCTCTGAAACATATTTCTGTCTTGAGGAGAGTGGGAGTAACTCTGGATTTGTTTTCCCTGCAGCCTCTTCAAGAGAGCATCTCCAAAGTCAACATTCTTCCTTTAGTGAATGTCTCCTTGGAAGATGCAGGAGAGTATATATGCGTGGCAGAAAACTCAGCTGGACGGGCTACTCGTTCAGCTTGGGTGGAAGTCTTACCAGGTAAGCAGTTACATGCAATATTTCTATTTTATTATTATTATTTATTTTATTTTTTTGTGATTTGGTCATGACAAGGTCCACTTTTTTGTTGCAGAAACTCTTCCTTCTTTATCTCTGGATCCACTGACTATGCCAGAGACACCAACAGGTATGACAAGCTCTGGTCTATTTAAGTTATTCACAGCTTTACATCCAGTAGAGCGTATGTGCAAGGATGTCTTCATGTCTAATGTCTTCATTAGTTAGAGTCTTTGTGGAGTTAGAGGATGCCTGGGGAGGAACATTACAAAGGGGATAGGGGTAGAATTGACTTGATAAATCATATTATCTATTTTCCTTTTTCTAGAACTTTCAGAGGAGCTGAATGAAGAGACATCAGAACACCTCCTCCTAGAGCCTGGTGATGTGCTGAAACTGTGTTGCGATACAAATCGTCCCGGGGCTGTCCATTGGTTCAAAGGAGATTCCCGGCTGCAGCATAGTGCTCGCATCCAGATTAGAGCAGGAGTCATGGAGATCACGGACGTGACATATGAGGACTCAGGCGTGTATGTTTGTATGCTCCGAGGCACCAGAGAGGCTTTGCGCAACTTCACCATCACAGTAGCAGGTATGTTTCGTCAAGGCCCGCATCAATCATGATGATTTGAATTATTGCTAATAAAGGTGTAATCACACTTGTCTAATCTGAACCTCTCAGATGCCCCAGGATCAGGAGATGATGATGAGGACAATGGTCTGGAAGACTCTGCAGCAGAGACGGAAAATGACCAGGTCTACCTTTCCAGAGGTTTGTCTTGTGTTCTTAAAATAAAAAATAATTAAGAAATAAAATTCTGCAAGTATGTCTGTTACCGGAATCTTATGTCTTAGAAATTGCCACCAGACTCATGACTGTGTTCTTTCAGGTCCATACTGGACCTTTGTTCAGCGGATGGAGAAAAAGCTTTATGCTGTCCCAGCTGGAAACACTGTTAGATTTCGGTGCCCTGCTATGGGAAGCCCTCTACCCACAATCCGCTGGCTAAAGAATGGCAGAGAGTTCCGCGGAGAGCACAGGATTGGAGGGATCAAGGTGAGATGTCATTGTTACAGCAGGACAATACACTGATAAACATCTATTAAAAGTTAAATAAGCATTATATTTTGACATTTTGTTTACACAACTTTCATTCTCGATGCGTTACAGCTGCGACATCAGCACTGGAGCCTGGTCATGGAGAGCGTGGTGCCCTCAGACCGTGGGAACTACACTTGCGTGGTGGAAAACAAATATGGGTCCATCACTCATAGCTACCTCCTGGATGTGCTGGGTAAGAGGGCTTCTGCCTACTGTAGACAGTGGCCTGGCTCCATGTGGAGCCAGTGAAGGCCAGCCATGCTCAGTGCATGTCAGGGACAATAAACATCAAATCAGAGAGAGACCCAATGCTGGCATCTCAGTGGTGTTTCACTGTTAGACCAGACGCACCTCAGAGCCATGGAGCACGTGATTCCACCACAGGCACCATGGTTCTGGGCTTCAGTGTATACAGATATATTAAAGAGCGGCACAGGAAAAGGGCAGTAAATATCCATGGAGAGAAGCCTGGGGAGAGGGGGGAGGACTGGCGTCAGCCTGTATGGTACGTGCCTGGAAGCGCAGTGGCCCGGGCGTCCAGACCAGTTTTCTACCTGACCTGTGACAGACCTGTTTGTTAAGAGTCCGGCATGGGGTCAACTGCTGTCTCCATGCACAGAGAGGGGAAAAAGAATAGCCGACAGGAGGGGGGGGGGGGGGGGGGGGGATAGGACTCCGCGACTTCAAAGAATCCCAGTACACGGGCCTGGCTCTGAAATTCCCTAATGGAACCAATTAGTGCGTGTTTGGCTAGCCTTTGGAAGCTCTGCTTATCTCATTCCATGCTTTAGACCATCTTACCAGATTAACACTTGTAATAACCATGTGGGCTTTGGAAACAATGATGTAAAAGTATGACATACTTAAGCCACCACACCAAAAAGCCATCATAGTTCATTATCAGCAGTCAGACAACTGTTTATGAATATTGATGGGGCGGAGGGGAGGGGCGAGAAGGTAACTATTTGACCACTTGACCTGGTGTTTGACACACTAGTCTGCATATTTGTGGTTGAGGTTCTAAGAAACTTTATCTTTCCTTTTCAGAACGCTCTCCTCACAGGCCCATTCTCCAGGCTGGTCTACCAACCAACATCACAGCAGTAGTAGGAGGGGATGCTCAGTTCCTCTGTAAGGTCTACAGTGATGCTCAACCTCACATTCAGTGGCTGAAGCACATTGAGATGAATGGCAGCCGTTACGGGCCAGATGGCATACCCTACGTCAAAGTTGTCAAGGTATTCAAATGACCATATACTTAAAAGCAAGACAGCACATATTACACAGCGTAACAGTAGTAGCATTTCTACTAGGTGTAAAGATGCTAACTTATTTTTTTTATAACTTTCTAGACAGGCAGTTTGAACATGTCTGAGGTGGAGGTTTTGTACCTGACAAATATCACAATGGAGGATGCTGGAGAATACACCTGCTTGGCTGGAAACTCTATAGGCTTTTCCCACCAGTCTGCATGGCTCACTGTCTTGTCAGGTAAGTGCTGTGGCTATATAACCATATAACCATTCGAAATAGTTGAATGTTGGTTCCTTGACTTATCATCACATGGAAATAAAAGAAAACACTTCATTGTGTATTCACAGAGGAAGATGTGGCCAAAGGAATGGACCTGATGGAGACCAAGTATACAGACATCATAATCTATGCCTCGGGCTTCCTTGCCTTGGTGATGGCTATTGTGATTGTGGTCTTGTGCCGAATGCAGGTCCACCCCACCCGAGAGCCCTTTGATGCCCTTCCTGTCCAGAAACTTTCCAAATTCCCTTTGCGCAGACAGGTGAGATAGTAACTTACAGCAATCTTATGGCCTGCCTGTGAAGTATTTAAATATTTTTTTCAATACATGCATGGATGCTAATGCTGTTTACGTTTACAGTACTCCGTGGAATCCAACTCCTCTGGGAAGTCTAGTGCCTCTCTAATGAGGGTGGCTCGCCTTTCCTCCAGCTGCTCTCCAATGCTGGCTGGAGTGTTGGAGATTGAACTGCCCTATGATCCTGACTGGGAATTCCCAAGAGAGAAGTGAGTACCATTTTCAAGCAACGTCACACAATCCATTCTGATCATATTATTGGACAAAGAATTAACCATGTTTCCTTTTCTGGCTCCTTTTCTAGTTTAACTCTGGGGAAACCTCTCGGTGAGGGCTGTTTCGGTCAGGTGGTGAGAGCAGAGGCCTACGGAATAAACAAGGATAATCCAGACCAAGCAACCACTGTTGCAGTCAAAATGCTGAAAGGTAGATATTTCCCCCCCAAAAAAAGGTCAATATGGCATTTTAGGATGTGTCAAAAGAAATCAGCTTGTTTTGAGCCAACTTAAACATGGCTGATCTTTTTTCAGATGATGCAACTGACAAAGACTTGGCTGACCTTATCTCTGAGATGGAACTTATGAAGGGCATGGACAAGCACAAGAACATCATAAATCTCCTCGGCGTTTGCACTCAAGATGGTGAGTCTTCATCATTTGTTTGTAATTTCTGTGAAGAGACTAATATTGCTTGGCAGCCTGAACATTTCCCTTCAGCTGAGTAAGAGCAATGTCAGTTAGATAGGTTTCTGTGATGGTTAATGGCTGATGATGAATGCGAGCACACATATAAATAAGCTACACACTTGAATCCTAACATGACTCATGTGTGGTTCTTCAGGTCCACTCTATGTGCTGGTGGAATACGCTTCTAAAGGAAGCTTGCGAGAGTATTTGCGGGCGCGTCGTCCTCCTGGCATGGATTACACCTTTGATGTGACCAAGGTTCCAGAAGAGCAACTTACGTTTAAGGACCTGCTCTCTTGTGCCTACCAAGTGGCACGAGGCATGGAGTACCTGGCCTCTAAAAGGGTGAGTTGGGCACCAGATTAGCAGCACAGTTCATTTGTTTGCATGCAAAGAAACAGGCCCTCCTGTCTTATCAACATGTCCCTTTGTCTGACACATGATGCCAGGCATTCCTTAGTGGAGTGGTGGTGTGCTGTGTTTACCGCTGCATCCATCCCGTCTCTGTGGGCTTTGTCCTTTTTAGCACTGCCATAAATCTGTTAGCAAGCAGGCGCACAGACCCGCCTGTGCGCAGGATCATATTACTAGGTCTTTGTGGCCTGCTAAGAATGCAGCTGTCTGAAACCCTTCCATTAAGGGCGGCAAACCAGGGGCTTTTTCGTCCCCTTTTTTCAATCCCCAAATACCACTTCTATTTAAAATGAAAACCAAAATAAACTTAATAACATGCGTTCAGTTCAGCAAACAGTTTGGTGGTGTTTTTCTATGAAGCCCACATCTTTTTTTAAAGCGAAGCTTGTTTTGGAGGTTATGCCGAAACTGCTTACTGCACGTGGATTTAGAACGCATCTGTTCATATAGAAAGGTCTTGTCTGGTTCTTAGGCCAAAAAATAGGCCAATGTGATAACCAGAGAGGACAAAATGTCCCTGACATGCTGTGTTTCGCTATTTCAAATCACTAAGACCTGTCCTGTCTGTTTCTCAACAGTGCATTCACCGAGATCTAGCAGCAAGGAATGTTCTTGTCACAGAGGACAACGTCATGAAAATCGCAGATTTTGGCCTGGCAAGAGGGGTGCATCAAATCGATTACTACAAGAAAACCACCAATGTAAGCAGAGCAGCTAAGATGCCATGCAATTGTTATTTTCCCTTCAATACAAAACATGTTTCAAGTTTATGAACAGACTGTGTTGAGCTTGTAATGATCTGTCCTCTCTGCTCCCCAGCTACTATGTAGGCCCATGTTTAGCCTTAACGCTTTTATAGACAGATGTTTGATGTGTCCCTGCTGATTGGCAGGCAGCTTAATGAGAGATAATTGGACAGAGGGGGGAGGATTAGGGGAGGAGTGGGCAGCCATGTTTTTTGTGGATCAAAAGGAAGAGTGCTTTGCCTGTGTCACAACCAACTGTCCCGCTCACTGCTCTGTTGTGTCCGATTTCAGGGACGCCTGCCAGTGAAATGGATGGCACCAGAGGCCTTGTTTGACAGAGTCTACACACACCAGAGCGACGTGTAAGTCTGGCTAATCATTGCAGCTATGCCAAAAAATCAGCTGACCAGGGATCCCCTGGGCTGGAATGCCGGCTCTTTCAAATTAAACAGACTACCATTCGGGCTTAGGAAAGTGCAAGCATAGGTTAATCCTGATTTGTCTGAGGACTTGTCTAATAGTGGAAAATAAGTACTAACGAAGGAAAATGTGTCCTCCCAGAAGACTAAATCTGCACACTGCAAGCCTGTGGCAATCCCATATTTCTTAGGATAGACGTGCTGATCATTTTTGCTTTCTTTTTAAAACAGTTGGTCATTTGGAGTCTTGATGTGGGAGATTTTCACATTGGGAGGTTCCCCTTACCCTGGAATCCCAGTAGAGGAGCTTTTTAAGCTGCTGAAGGAAGGTCATCGCATGGACAAACCCTCCAACTGCACACATGAACTGTAAGTATTGCCATTGTTCTTGAAACAGCAGTCCTTTACAGAAATTGAGCATTCAGTGTAAAAATTGAGTGGCTAAATATTCTAATGTGTGTTTTTTTTTTTCAGCTACATGAAAATGAGAGAATGCTGGCATGCAGTTCCAACACAAAGACCAACTTTTAAACAGCTGGTAGAGGAGCTTGACAGAGTGCTGCTATCCATTTCAGATGAGGTAGGCCTCTTTTTTAGCACCGGAATTTTCCCAACACCATTAATAAGGTCACTAATGTCAGTATCTGCTTTTATGTTTACTAAAAATGTTCTTTCATACTTTTGCAGTACCTGGACCTGTCTACCCCCTTTGAACAGTATTCGCCATCTTGTGAGGACACTTCCAGCTCTTGCTCTTCAGACAATGATTCAGTGTTTACCCATGACGCTTTGTCCACCGACCCATGTCTGCTTGGCTATCATGACGTACGCTCACGGATAGACTTGAAGACAACGTTACGATAAAGTCTTAGCTGCCGGAGGACTCCAGCTTGTGGAAAACAAAGTTCACTCTGAAAACACTCACATGAGAAGCGTCACAAGGACTTTGGCCTTCAGTGCTCTGCCCAAGAACATTATAACAATGCTTGGCACTACAAAACCTGGTGATGACAAATGGCTGCCTCAGATAATCATGTTTAGTAACTGGACTGCCTGATCATGAAGCTATTTAGTCTCAATTTCCGTTGAGGAGGAAAGGATGGATGCTGCTTATTATGTATAAAGTTTCAAGTATTTGAGCAGCATAGATTTTTTTAAAGAGAACATTTATTTTGATATAAAAAGCTGATAGCATTGTTAAATATAAAATTCTCTCTATATAAGATTATTCTACATTTTTTCCTATTTAAAGAGTTGTCTTAAATCTCAGGATCTCGCATGGTAAAATTTGCTGTAGTGGCAGCAAAGTGCCTGGATTTTGATTTCCTGTGAATATCTTAAAATATTTTTTTGTACATATCATTAAATAAGACAATTACATTTTATAAATTATTGTAAAAGATATGAAATGAAGGTGTTTCTTGGGAGAAGAACTTATACTTGCATTGGACCCATAAAAGATCCTCGAAGTTGTATTTTTAATTCTAGCAGCACAACTGCAAAAAGCCTTTGTACACTGCTCAGCCCATTGTATGCCGTCATGGCTAAGCAGTCAGGATTCTGTTCACTATGGTTTAATTTATACACAGACAGTTTGCAAGCATGGTGTGCCTGCTCCCCCCACAAAAGCAGGGCACCATTCAAACCAGGACAATATCGGGGACCAGAGAAGCCTCCACTGTCAGTACTGTATAAAAAGAAAGGGGCTGGATTGAATGTGAAAACCACCCATGAGATTGATTGATTTTAAATAGGGGAATCCTCCTTTGTTTCGCTGTAACCTTTTACCTAGCACAGTTTGTTTGTGGAGTCCAAGCGCAGGCTAAGGTGGACAATAGGCCCATGGAGCTGTAATGGGTGCGACTGCAGGGCAGGGTGATTGGGGGGCTGTCAGAGCCTGTGTGCAAATGAGGGAGACTCTTAATATGGTAATGGTTCCAGCTGCCCATCTCTCTCCTGCACTGTCTTTTTCACCTTTTTAATATACAAATGCTAATGCTGGCCTTTTCTGAGCAAACTGCAGTGTTCTTCAGGGAATGCAAAGCCTCACTCACAAGCTGATAAGAAAGAGGTTTTCTCAAGTTAATTTACTCCGTGCTTTGCATTCCCAGCCAGGGATGCTCCTGCGATTCCCCCAGGGCGCATTCGAATAAATCAGCCATTCAGTTTCCCTTTTGGGCACAGTGGTGAAATCTGATTGAAAATGTTGAAACCTAACACTAGGGCTCAAACTCCCCTAATATGGCAGCTACAACAGGGCTTGACCTCCATCTAAATACCACACTGTTGACACTAGGTGTCCTTTCATTTGGTCCTAAAAAAGTCAAAAGTTCTTTATCTGAGATGAAGAAAGCAGAAAGTCTGAATGATGAACTGCATGACATTCCATGTACCCCCATTTCAATTTGTAACAATCAACGATGTTCTTATGCATTTTTCGCTTGAGAGAATTATTTTAGAAATATCTAATTTATTTGTTTATTGTGCTGTTTTATATTAAATAAAGGATAATTTAAACTTCTGACATCATTTGTGTTATATCTTGACTGGAAAGTTCCATATTCTGCATGTACACATTCTATCTGTTCAGCAATTTTACGTTTCTGACCATTCTACCTTCATTCGCAATACTGCGAATACAAATAGTTTATTAATGTGTTATCTTAGTACGTACAGTGCTTACATTTGGAGTTAATTTAAGTGCACACTTATCTGCAACACATTATTTACAGTGTGACTCTGTGTCTGTGAGCTTAGATCTTGCATAGCTAGCATTGCCAGTCTGATCCCACTTAAATGTCGCCTTCTAAATCTCATGCCTGTCCAGCACCACCACGGCTTATCTCTCATGTGTAACAAATCACAGTCTGGAGAGGAGCAGTCCAACCCTCACAGAAGCCTGATAAGTGTCTGTGTCTCTGCCGAGATTCTAACAGCCAGCTGGACGAAAAGAGATAAGAGCAGGTTCTCCATGGCTGGCTTCTTCTCATCTCCACATGCTCTGCATGTTTGACCTGGGAGAAAGGGCCAAACTAGCCTGCCAAATGGCTTTCCGCATGCCCCTGGCTAGTTCCCGCCCATTGTTTTTCTTAAATGATAATGCTGAGATGTTATCTTATCTCTGGTTAAAGGTGGCCATTTCTACAATCTAAATAAACCCCTAATATTTCGCATCGCCATATTACATCTCAAATTATTAAGGTGTTATGATGTCACAGTTGTCAAAGATACCGGTGCAGGGACGGCTTAGTCCAAGACAACTATGTTGATACAAGGAATAAAGGAGTGGACCATGAGGCAACAATACAAGAGCAACTTTCAAATTATTGCTCTCTATAGTACAAACATCTAAATCTTTAGTGATTTCCTGGTCAGTTACTCACAAGCCATGAAATATCTGGCATTATTTGGCAACCGGCATGCATACAGCACTGATCATACACCAATCTGCCATGACATTGGCTAATAAATGCCTAATATTATCTAGCTATCCCTTGTGCCAGGATGTTAGCAGCAGATCCCTCAAGTAATCAAAGTTGCGAGGTGAGGCCTCCTCGGATCGCAGGTTTATTGGTTGTCCTTCCTTGGACCACTATGTGTGAAGAAAGCCTCCAAACTGGTGTATTGCAATTAAGCAGTAATCATGCTATTTGTTATGTGTACAAATGCTGTGTGGTCTCAAATGACCTTGATTTTTGGACCTTGAAGTTGGCAAGAGGAAAAATTATACTATTGAATGAGATTTCAGTATTGGGGAAATTGATGACAGGAGCTGCAGCTACAGACACTGCTCACCTAGCTGGTGTTTTAATAGCAACAATGACTAAAGGGGCATCTGCATTTAGATCTATGTGAAAAACATCAGTAAACAGTTGGAAATTGTGGTTGAAACTGAACATTCAACATCGGAGCTCCTGCATTAGTGGGATAAGTGTAAAAAAGAAAAAAGGAAAGGGTGCTATTCCTCAGATGACTGAGAATGTCAATGCAGAACAGTGTCAGTGCAGAACAGAAGATAGGCCATTTACAGTGTATGATTATTAGTACAATATAATTGTATTGCTAGACAGTAAAGGCCCACTGTAAATCAATATAATGGGTTATTGAGACTGATCACATTTATCCTATTAGGAAACATGTATGTCCTAATTGGAGTGACTCTCTTACCCTACCCACATGACACAGGGGGTCACTGAATGGTTTGTTAGGTAGGAATATAATGTTAATCATATGACCTTTGCGGTCACCAGATCCTAATCCAGTCGAATGCCTATGGGATATTCTGTACTGACGTGTAAAATACTGCACTGCACCACCATCATCAAAACACCAACTGAGAGATGAATTATGTTAAATATAGGACAGGGCCTCCAGATCATTTTTGCCTAGGTACACTGATGGCTGGTAATGGTCCAGCCTTACTAAGGCACCTTATGCGGTTTTGTCCTTTAATTACAATGGCTCAAATTACATCACAGCAATTTGCCTTTCCTTTTCCCCCCAATAATTACTGTAGATAGCATACACTTTAGTCCAGGGTTCATAGGATATTGCCAATGGTACATCCATAGCGTTTACCAAGATGTTACTTCTGGCTTATGCTAAGAGAAAACATTTTAGCAAGTTGAAATGGATGAGATTTTTTGATACTGTGTTAACTATGACCCTTTAAATGTCGCTAAACAAAGATGATGTTGCAAAGGATACATGTGCACTTTGGCAACGGAGGTGGAGTATCCTATCACTGAGTGTTCAGAGGTAGCATAATCTATCACTTCTCAGGTGTTATTTGAGATAAAACGTGAAAAGGTTGTGAATGCTGTTTAAGTCATTATTCGTCTTGTAAAGTATTGCAGTTTGAGAGGGATCCTGTCAAATGTCAGCTGTTTGTGAGGTAGTTACTGTAACCGCTCACACAACCACCTGGTATTATTGTGACTAAGATCTGTTAAGTTAAATACATTGTTTTTTTAAAGCTCTCATCAACTGTCCTGAACCTTTGTGCTCTCCATAACTAAACATTTTTAGCACACCAGGCTAAAAAAGTACAGAAACCAGTTCATTACAAAAACTCAATTAATTAAAAAAAAGAAGAAAAAAAAATGGTTCGTTACGAGCTTGGGTGACAACTGGACTGTAAGCTGCATCTGCCATGAAGCATAAACCACTGCTAGATAATATAGCAAACCTAAGACCTTTTTACATGTCAAATAAAGTTTTGACATGAAGCATCAGTGGGCACAGCTGCCATGGTTATCATTTTATTGGGCTCTTAGTGTAAACCAAAGTTCACTGAAATGACTGGAACTGTGCCGTCGGTCTGAGAATCCACATTTTCCAGGGAATGTTGTATTAGCTTAGCGGTGGTTTCTCACCAGGAAACCACCGCATATAATTGTTTTATGGGAACAGAATGCACCACTGTTTGCTACTAACGTACTAACACGTCTGAGTGGGTACAGTTCAATGAGAGAGGGCCACACAGGGAAAGAAGAGGCTAAAGCACAAGAGGCAATTCTGCAATTCCAATAAAGTTCAGGGGGTATTTAACTGTCTGTACATTTGCTGGTAGAATTAAACAATAGTGCTAAGTAATTTGCCCGGCGCTTCATGTATCTTAGATGTGAATATTACTGTGACTATTTCCGTGGCTCACACATACACTCTATATTTTGACATTCTCTCTTTTTTAAAACGTCTTAGCTGTTAAAAAAATCCTTGTGCAACATTTTTCCTGAAACCATCTTTAGCAGAAACACAAGTTAGCCTTAAAGTGGGGTGGTGGGAGTGGGGGGGTCTCTGAATATGGACATTGGAAAGATATGATGTAAACAGTCCAACAAAAGTATGTTAGCAGCAAAATATATAATTTCTTTAGTTGAAGTGGGACTAGGCCTTCAAATTCGCCTAGTAATAATTCCTGAGACACAAAGACACCATTTCCACAGCATTTGTATGATCCTATTTTCATTCCCATGCATTTCCACTCTCATTCTGTCATGCTAAAGCCCAGAACAATGTGCAAAATGTGACCGGCTTCTATAAGGCTATATGTCCCTGCTGTCCAATGAACAACATGTATCTCCAGTTTGACCGTTTTCAGTTTCCTCCATGGTTTGAACCCTGTAGCTGCTCTGTACACTGTGTAAATAATTCTGGATGAATGGACCAATAGAAATGCTCTAAATCACTTGAAATAAACTCCTAATTTACTCTATCTTCCATTCAGAGTTCAGAAACATTTTGTCATCAGTCACCATTTTGAAGACACATGGTTTTCATTGGGCAACGACAATATATGTGTACATATGCACGACAACACTCCAACCTCACTTCATCATCTGCCTGGGCTTCTCCTTGAGCCAAGAGAGTTGAGTCATGCCAACTGCTCAGCAGTTTATCACGGTTAATGTTCAACTGTTTAGCCTTCGGACCTCCGCTCCGGACGAGAGCACAATGGCTTATCTGTGTATGTTTTCTCTTTCTCTCTATCTGTTGATCAGGAAGTATTTGAGCACTTGTCTATACACAGAGCCTCAGTAGATAATGCCTGGAGTGTGTGGGCACAGGAAGTGTGAAGGGTAAACTTCCCTGCAAAAATGGCACTCTTTTATTTTGACTCATTCCCACTCACAGGTGTGAGCAGTCCTTTTCCTGGTCTATTTCCTTAAGAGGTTGAGTTCAACAGCATTCTACCAGTGTCTGGAATGTATGTGGACGACGACTTCAGTCATCAAGCTGTTTTAACATGAAAGAAGTTATTTTTTTAAATAAATCAATATATAAAAGCTAAGGTTTCACTTAATTTTACATTAAAAATTAAGGTTTCACTTAATTTTAGAGCAACTCGGAATGGAAAACAATTGCTAAATAGTACTAAAATTAAATATTTAGCTATGGCCCCCCTTTTTGAGCGAATTAGCCATTGATTTGTAACTCCGGTGGGGAGCAGTTTTTGTAAATGGAGAAAGCAGAGGGCTTTCAAGCACATTATGTATTTCCACACTCTTGTGAGTTGACAGAGGCATGATTTAGAAAGAGGAGATGAATATTCACCAGGAGAAACAGGGAGTCTGCTACACGTTGGATCGCATATCCTAAGGCTAGGCCCAAGGTCACAGACAACAGAACATGCTGAAACCAGAGAGCAGAGAATCACACAGACCACATCTAGACTGCGTCAGGAAAAGAAGAAAGGAGGAGGTGGGAGAGCGGAGGAGACGCGGGCCATTCCATCGACAGCAGGCCCTCATAACTCCTTCACAGTTTTCTGGGAGGTTATTTATTGCTCTGTAATTTCGGAGGTGCCAGGGGAGCGTAATTGATTTGGCTCGGATTTCAGGCATGGGAGGAGCGGTGAAAGGCCTGTGCAATCGGAACGCGGAATCTGGGCCCCCGAGCCGCCTCGCTTCACCTCACAGCCTGCTGTAATCTCCTAGCAGCCCCGTTTTATCAGCATTCAGCACAGCGCTCCCCGGTGCCTCCTCTGCACCAGTCGCTCCCAAGCAACCCAAACTGCAAACTACAACAGTTTTACTTTCGCCTTTAATGGGCAGCTTCTCCAACCAAGCAATGAGAAAGGGGGGTGGAGGGGATGAATGTTTGTGAATGTCAATGGGCTAAACCGCAGTGTTATGATCTCGCACGCGTGCCGGCTCAACTGATGAAGGGGCCGTGCGTGCGAAGGCAAGGGATCTTAGGAAAATGGCTGCCTCCACTTAAGTGGATCAGACTGTGAAGGAACCGGTCTGCAGACCAGAATTTCCAAGAGCGGGCCGTGACTGAAACTGCTGAGGAGTGAGTTATGGGTGAAAGTCAGGAAAGAAAGAAGATATAATGTTCCACACACACACACACACACACACACACACACACATATATATATATATATATATATATATATATATATATATATATATATATATATATATAGTTCTGTTTTACTTATATTTGTCAAATATTGAAATATGTGATGTATTGAAATTGATCATTTTTAATGTGGGACATACATTTCAGTTGTGTATCAACATGTGTAACACATACATTTAACAAATGTGTTTTTCTTTATGATTATTTTTGTTTTTATTTTGATTTAATTTTACATATATGTCCAAAACGGAAAAAATACAGTAAAAGGGAAAAAATCTTTTTACCATTTTTCTTTTGGTCAAATCATCATATAATTGAAATAAATCAAAAATATAAAAATTGACAAACAATATATATAATATCATATATACATTTGACATATTTTGTACTATAATTGATATTTACATGATGTCAAATATGTTTACTATATATATATATATATATATATATATATATATATATATATATATATGTATTGACCTACCAATCAAAAATATGAAAATATCATGCACATGTCCAATATATGATGCTCACATAGACCTATACAATGTATGTGCGCATCTGTTTTGAAATATATGTCCAATCCTTTTAGATGTAAATATGACCATGATCAGATTTCTGTATGGATGGAGCCAGGCTCTTTAGGTTGGGGGGTGGAGGTCAGTGTGTACAGAGACAAGTGACCAAAAAAGGAAGAGAAACAAAGAAAGAAACAGGTGATGTGAGACAAAGTTAGAAGGAACCAACCTGTAGATGGGAGTAACCCTCTAGACTAACTAATCTAAATCAAGTAGACTGATTACCAGGCTCAGAGGCCAGGGCCTTTATTTCCAGAGTAGGAGTGTTGATCTAGAATGCCATGACCATGATAAATATGGGAGAATCTGATCCGAGAGCAGTCCTCTAACCCAGCACTGCTCTGTGAGCACCAGCTTAGAGCTCGGCTTTGTTCAGACAGGCAGCTAAGATATGATTTGACAGCATATCTGATTTTCTGCACTTTGAACAGCAAAAAAACTCCAAAAACTAAATGTTGGATTTAAGTCACATTTGTATGAGGTTTCAAATATGATCAGATTTCCAAACATGCAACTGTGTGTGTTCTCTTCATCTGGGGCACAATGGTCCATGCTATTTAGTATCTACAACAAGAACGTCGGTGGTGCCCATTCACATATTCTAGCTGACGCTTTTAACAGACAGTCAGATACCTTGTGTGATCCAGTTTTACAGTGACTGCTTTAGATAAGATTGGATGGGTTCATTAGCCTGTTAGCCAAAGTTTGGTCTGCTGACCAAATTAGCCTACAGTGCTGTTGTTCCGGATATGCTGTAGTCGATAGAAAGTGCAGCGCCGGTGTCCAGTTTTACTAATAAACACAACAATTCAAGATACCTGATGCAATTTTCACTAATTAGTAATTTAAGATATTAACAATGACTACTAGATATGAACTACTTTACTAGCAAAAATGTAATCATAGAGTAAATCAATTGCACAATAGGACTAGCCAAAATAACATTAAGACAGCATTAATACTAATATGTCATCCAGGCAGTATGAAAGGGTAAAAAAGGTAATGGTGCACGTATTTGAAATGTGCCCTCCGCATTTAACCCATCTGGTAGTGAACACACACTCACACACACACATGTGTTAGGGGCAGTGAGTACACACACACACCCAGAGCGGTGGGCAGCCAACTCCAGCGCCCGGGGAGCAGAGAGGGTAAAGGGCCTTGCTCAAGGGCCCAACAGTGATTAGTCGGAATAGCTTTAAAGCTCTGTAGGTCTGATATTATTTTTAGAAAAAAATATTGTTGATAACTGAAGTTCCATTACAAAGATCTGAATGAGATCTGACATACAACACATTCTAGCACATTCTAGTCCCAGCACAAATCAACATCTACTCTCATCATCATAACCAATTAGCTACCCTAATCAGCATATTCACACTTGCATTATAAATATGACACCTAAAGTAGATATCCAAGCCAATGTGACTACAGCCAAACATCGCCTTTGTTTCCTTGTAACTTTAAACATAAACTCTATGCTAACATTCAGATAAAAAAAAAATTGATTTGTCCTGCAGTGTCAACACAACCTGTGTCTTTGAGTGGGAGGGACACAGTCTTCACACTTCACCTCTAAACACCATTAAGTTGAGGTGCTAAGACAAAACAAACAACCAGCAAATGTCAAGCTGGCAGGAGTTCCTTTAAAACAGCTGACAATATACAACTTCCTATCTTCCTTAACTGAGTGCAAATCTTTAACCTAAAGATATGCATCTGAATTTAGTGCGTAAACCTCAAGAAATGACTTGAACGTCAACAAACCTGCCCCTATGAGCAGCTTCTTTTCAATGCAAAAGCTTTTCTTGCATTTCTTAGGCATTGTTTAACTGGGAATCGGATCAGCTTGACTCCGCAACAGGCCTCTGAGACTTGCCTATCAAACGTTTCAACGTAAGCCTTTCTCCATCTAAAAAATCGCTTGTCTCTGTGGTCTTTAAACCCACATGATAGCTGAAGCTCCACATTGACATAATTTTGTGGACAGACTCTGCTCCTTGCCCAGATGTGCATCTAGTGCAAGTGAGGGAAGGGTGTAATTGTGGGGGTATTGTGGTGGGGACTTTGTGCTGGACTGCAAGGCCACAAGCTCTTCCAGACTCCAGCGTTGGGCTGTTTGTTGACAACGTTCCAGTAGACGCCTAATTAGTTTCCAGACACAATGGCTGCTCTCCTTCTATGGCGTCAGCCGGCAGACTTCGTTCCCCCTCAAAGCTGGCCTTCTGAGAAAATGTACTGGCTAGATTAGGCTTAGCCGTCAACAAATAGGGATTCACCCACAAACCCACATCCCCTTCAATGCATACATAGGCTCATGCACACAAATCCACAAGCAGGCATAAATATGTGAACAACTCACTCAAGTACGCACACCACGCCCCCCCCCCCCCCCCCAACCCCAACACACAGACACACACACACACACACACACACACACACACACACACACATACACATGCACCTCCCCTCCTTTCTCCAGCTCAGGTAATTGGCTGTAAGGCATTATCAGCCTAATTATCAAATAAATCCCGCTCTTCCTCTGCAGCGCTGCATTTACACAAAACAGGAAGGGGGGATTAGTGAGGCGCGCTGTGCTCAGATCCGGAGCCCTACAACTCACTGCAGGAAATCTACTCAGCATTCAGCACACTATACACACACGCCTGCCAGCAAACACACCCCCACGCACAACTTTTCTCAGAGTGTGATCTAGTTTTCATATAGTTACAGTATTTTAGAGACCTGCAAAGAAGTGTCAACTCCAAGCATGTGGTCAGCAGTGTTTCTTGACAGATATTGATACATGTGCAACTAATTTTTATTGATAAAAAGAGGCCTTCAGAGGCTTTGGTGTACAGTTTCTTTCATGTTATCCTATGTATAGCTTTGCAAATTTTAACTGAAATTATTTTATTTCAACCCAAAAACCTAGTTAACATACATATAAAGTGTCTATCTGACACAGGCCTAATGATAGATAGGAGCACAGCTTTCTAAAGATATTGACCTTGCTGGTGAACGACTCTGCACCAAGGGGAAGTTGAACATCTGTTGAAAATTGCACAGGGGCAACGGCAGCGGTGAGGGCAGCCTGGCTCCCCTTCCTCGTGCAGGCATTATCTCATCCCCAGAACACTCCCGCTCCATCCTCCCCTGGCTGACTCTACACACAGAAGCATTACTCGCATCTGTCACCCATTAATCGCCAAATTACGGAAGAATTGAGCGTCAAAAGCCATTACCAGTGCAGCGTCCCCAGGGCTCTGGGCTTGCTTTCTCTCTCACAGTCTCCTCTCGACCTATCACAGTCCTTCACCGCGTTTCCCAGCAAATGGGAATAACAGTTTGTAGGATCATGCTGAAATCTAACACTTCCAATCCCCTATTTGTTTTGTATCGAGGAGTCTCCTATTGGACTTTACTTGGTGATTTGCATTTCTAGATAATTTGGGCCTTTACTTTAGTAAGATTAAAACTTACTAAACCATGTCCTACTATTGATTCCACTATATTTACCAAACACTTTTATTTTGCTAAGTTCATAAGCTGTACTTATTCAGAGCGTACATACATATTTCTGATGGTGAGAAAAAGTTTGTGAACCTTGTAGAATGATCAGGATTTCCACAATAATGTCTCCTAATAATGTGATCTGAGTCTTATCTAGTTTTATTCTTATTAGTTCTTATTCTAGTTGCCAATAAAGATTGACCTATATCTGATTTCAAAAAGCAACACATAGTATAGGTGGCATTGGTGTCATGTCATGGAGCAGGGGGATGCACATTTCTCATATCTCTGTAGAACCTTTTTTTACAAAATGCAACAGGCTTGTTTAGGTTTTCCTTTAAAACGTTTGACGCTGAATTTTGTGGTGAGGTTGCAGAAAAAGGTTTTCTTCTGACAATTTCTTCAGGTTAGATTTCTGCAGGTTTTGCTGCACAGTAGAATAGTGCACCACCACTCCACAGTCTGCTAAATCTACCTCCTGCAGTAAACTGTTTTTTACGATTGTCTTATGAGCAGTTCTCTAAGAACGTTTTCTCGCTCTTGCAGACCTCAACTTGACCTCCACCAGTCACGTTAACTGCCGTTTCTTAATTACACTATGAATTGAGAAAACGGCTTCCTGAAAACACTTTGCTATCTTCTTCTAACCTACTCCTGCTGTGTAAGCATTCATTATTTTAATTGTCTAGGCAGCCAGCTGCTTACAAGGAGTCCACAGTTGCCGATTGTTGGGACAAGGGTTGAGGGAAGCTTTGAACTTTGCATCACGTCTAAATCCTGAACTCATTCTCTCGTCAACATTTCAAACGAAATGCTTAACCACAGTGACCAGTCCCCAGTACCACAGCCCACAATACAGAGTATGTCTGCACGGGACACACGTTTCATATAAAAAGTGAATGCATAAACACTTAAACGTAATGACACTCTATTATAAGCTCAGACCAAGCTTTGTTCTGGCTCTCTGACTTCTGAAAAGGCATGCAGCTTCACAGAGAATCACGCTATCCATAAATGGACCCTGTGCATGAAGCTGCGGAGGATTAAACTGTCCTTGCGCTTCCATATCACCATAAGAACAGGGGTACTTTGCCCCCTCGCTCTCTCAAGTGCTGTGTTGACAGAGAAAACAGCCCGGCGGAATACATGCCAGAGGAACTTTGAGATCCAGTTGCAGGCCTCCCTCTGTGTTGGTGAAGTAGCTTAGCCTGCAACAAAGAGTCTCGATTCAGGTAAGGGATAGTGGTGACCTCACATCACAGAACTGTAGGACTGGGGTGGGGGAAAGGCCAGTGAAAGCTCAAGCCAGTTCTTTCACAGCACTTAGGGAACAAAGACCCACTTATACTGCCAGCACTGACAGCTGAAAACATCTTTAAGCTTGGGCTGTTGTAGGAAGCGTGTACCATGTACATGTACCAGTGCGAGTAGGAAAGTACAAAAAGAACAAGATATTACCCTTGAAATGGGCTACCCCCTCCCTTTCAATCCAGCTGAGGAAAAATGATGACGAGAACTAACAGCAAACAGACCAAACCAACAGCATCCACTCTGCCCCTGTCTTATGGCTAAGTCAGAAATACCCTGTACTAGCCTGTCACCTCCTGTTGCTGGTGGAGGGCTGTGGCCAGCCTGCCTGAGGAACAGCAGGCCTCCCAAGCGTGACCATGGCCACAGGCCCAAGGCTCACCCCTCCTCCAACACAGCTGTTGTTTTCAAGGCTCAGGGCTGCAGGTCAAGACCCAGAGACAAGCACTGCAGACTCAATGCAGCCTTTGTGTGGTTCGGAGCGGACAGTAAGGTGCGCCTTTTGGCCCAGAACCCCAACAGAGAGGCTGGGAACCCCATACTGTGAATGTTCAAGGCAGCCTTATTGAATGAAAAGCCCCTGTGTAACAGATACAATTGGTGGCGCTGTCAAAGGTAGGTAGGTGATGTCAGAGAAAGGGAAGAGAGAACATTGCATAAGCAGGAATCATCTGATTGAACACTGTCTCAACAGTCAGGTGTAGAACTATATAACTATATATGTATATTATTATTACACATAACGTTATTTATGAACATCTATGGCATGCGTGGACTGGATGGGTTGTTACCGACATCTGGTGAGAATTTCATGTCAATTGCAGATTCTGAAATATATTTAATTAGAAAAGTGGTAACATCCAATCCTTATATCACCCACTGAATATAAATGGGTAGTTTCAGAGATGAGTTCCCGTTGTGGTTCTTTAATGGCGTCGCTCAAAAACTTTATTTCACGTGACTTTGTTTCAACAACCTCTGTCAAACTCTGCAATAAATATAATTGATGTATTAATTACAGTGGAAATAAGCTGGACACAACACTCTGTGGAACATATTGTTGGTGTCCCGGAAAACCCTGTTTGACTAAATGTAATTCTGGCAGTTGTTCCGTAAATTGTCTCCAAATTCTATGATGAATGGACGTGTTTGACTTCGTGCCACCTGACGTCTTTCTTTTTCTCCAGCTCTCTCTGCCCTGCTGTTTGTGTCTCACTGAATTAGAGCTAGGGTTGAAATTCTCTCTTTCAGGCACTTGGCTAGTGTAGGCTAGACCTCTTTACACTTGGCCTAAGCTTGGTACATGCACATACTGTCCTCACTGCATTCTTCAGTCTAATGGTGCTTTTCCACTGCATACACTGCACTACTTGACTTTTTTGCTTTTCCATTGGGCAAATTTGGTACCTGGCACCTGGAACCGGGTACTGTTTTAGCACCTGTTCACTCGTGGTTCCAAGCGAGCCGAATAGTGGCTAAAGCGTGACATGGAAACATTGCAGAGCGCTGACTGACCAGAGAGTATCATTACTCTATGCAACGCAATGCAGACATCCAGCACGAACTAGTCGTTTGTAAAAAATCTCCAAGTTAATCCCTCTAAGCTTTTAGTTGCCTAGCTATTTTAACGGTCGCTACTGACAACAAAGCCTGTTTTTAGTCTTGAAGTTGTATATAGAAGCATTTCTCTGATGCAGGCTTCATGCCTACTAGCTACATTAGACTAGTGCTATTGCTGTGCTATGTGCTATTGTGTATATGACGTTTAGGTTGCTGTCGTATTGTGAAACTGCCAAATGAGAATATATTTATTATATTTTCTTTATCACAGGCTATATTCCGCTCTCACTGTCTGGATGGACGATGCTAGGAGAACGCTAGCTTGCCAACTAACTGACTAACGCCATAGATAATTAAAAAAAATAACCATAATATAATAAAGTGATATCTCACAATGAAAATGTCGACGGAAAGCTTGGCACTAACACAGCTAGCTGGCAGAAATGATTTACTTAGCACAGTTGTTTTACTTTACTCTCTTAATATGGTTGCTTTAATAACCTTAATAACATAATAACCTTTTTATATCTGGTAACCTGTTACATCACATCACGTCAGTCAAGAGCTTTAGAGTAATGGGACATGGACACAGCAAAATGAAACCTGTAACATCCATGCTAAACAAAAAGATTAGCATTGCCAGCAAAACCATTATATGTTGTGTTTTGGATGCTGGTATTCTGGTCAACCAGCACAGGTGGCCAGCTACACCAGCACCAGAATGAATGCCAGAGGTGCAATACTAACTAAATCAAATACAAGAAAAGCAAATCTCTTAAGCAACTCATCAACAAACCTGTCTGCATTTGGAGATCTGGTATTACCTTTGGCATCACTTTTCACTGTCCCCAAAAAATAAGAACTGAATCATGCATACTCATGTGAAAATATGTGAAATCATCCAGCTCATTTGACAGGGATATAATTACATGTTTTGGCCCTAAAGTATTTTAAATGGTACACATTAAAGAAACCATCTGGCTGAGGACACCAGATTCTCTGCATACTTTCTCAAACTTTCTTCGACAGTGTTTTTTTATGGAGGCTGCTAGCTCTTTTCTTCTGTTTTGGGTTGTGGGAGGATAAAATTATGTGGCAAATCACTTCCTGAGGAAGCGTCTCCACCACTGACAGTGTTCCTGGGGCGACTGTTATGCTAATCTGGACATGTTGCAGAATGTCGGTGGCCCGAGTGGGGAAATGCACCATGAAACGCAATAGCTCTGGGCAGGAAGCCGGGATCCAGTGGAGGAAGTTCCAACACCCCCCACCACCAAAACTGCACCTTCGTCTGGGTCTGACCCAATCGAGTGGGCAGTATCTTGTTTTTTTCAGTGGGGGTCTCGTCGCTACCCAATTTTACAGCTGGATGGAGAACTTCAATGGAGTCACTGAAGCCGGGTCCAGACAATGGACTGTTAGCCAAGCCAGCACGCCAACCCAGGATTTCCTGGCTTATGGCACAAAAAACTATGCACAATTGTTGCACAGTAAAGAATGAAACTCTTGTGCTTTTGGAAACTAGTGCATCCGTTGTAGATCGTAGTCCCTTCATCAGAGTTTGGAATTCTGACACAGGTTTATGATTGTTTTATATTGGATTGCCATACAAATCAGGAGCGGACACTGATCGCAGAGTGCTGTCAATACATAGGGCATGAAAATCAAGTAGAACTACCAGGGGTGTGTCAAGCACAGGATTCCTGAGATTCATAAGCACAGACAGTTGGCAGGGGAAGCTTGCCCACCATGTGTTTCTCAAAGGTAGAACGTTCTGCAGCATGGAACCTGCAGAACTTCATGGGCCACAGCTCTGCAGATATTACAAACTGAGCATGAATAGAACTCATAAAGGCCATGGTCATTAGCTGATGAGCTGAATCAGGTGCATTGAATGAGGAAGAACTAAACTCTGCAGTGTTTTGGCCTGCCAGGATCGGTGTCTGACACATAAGCTTTGGGGTGTTCATCGCTAGGGCCTTACAGATTAACTATGAACAGATTCATATGAGCATCCTGACATGGCTTTCCCATGTATTTATCTGTGTGGAGCGTCTCAAACCACCCAAAACTCATTCATTTATGAATTAATAATTTAATAGACTCATCTTGTGCCTCTCACTCTAGTAATATAGACAGTATTTCCTTGAATTACAAGAACTCATGGTCAATTTTACTACCAGATGCTCTAAGAACACAGTCAAATAAAAGAGCAATCTGAACAAGACACATTTCCTTATTCCTTAATGTGTAAAAGCTCAGTTTAGCGTGTTCAGCATTATGCTATTTTGTCTGTACTTAACCACAGCTCATAAAAGTACCTCAAACATCTCTGACAAATTGTCTCCACAATCTTTGCCAATAGTCAGACACAATTACTGGCTAGAAATACAGGGAATTGTGGAATTACAAAAAAAAGAAAGAAAGAAAATGATTTCCGGCATCATTCTATACCCCTTTTATGCCGTTCTCTAGCCATTACCATGTTTTTTCAGCTCTCCTCTCAGGCCTTCAGATCTCAGCTGTAATGGTTGGTTAAGCTGATGCCCTCATTCTTCCTGATCATTCCAACGTCAACCTGTGCTTCCTACTACCACTGGCAGAGGACATAAGCCTCTTAACGGCAGTCCTGTGGGCTGAAAAGCAGCAGTGGAGGGTGGCTCTGTTTGTCTTGTGCCTAGTGTTTGGGTGGCTAAGCAAATGCTAGGGAGGGTTGTCGACCCATGCAGGCTCAACTCCTTCAAAAAGGGCCCAACAGAGTGGCCATTGTGTGTGTGGAACAGGAGAAGCCACTGATTACAAGCACCAAAGTGAAAGATCCCTTCCTCCTTAAATCCCAAGGATGGCTAAGAAGCCAAAGTCGGCTCCATTAATTCACTTTATTCCAAATACAAAAGCACTACTTGAGCACAACTTGCAGCAGTGGAATTACGACTTTATAGCCTTCAATTATGATTTCGCATACCACAGCCTTGAAAGCCAACGGTTCCCATCTTTACCCAAATCGTACAATTTACCAGTCATTCTAAAACATGGACAAGAGACACTGTAATATGTAACAGACAGGAAAACCGATGTTTCTGATGTCAGTTCATGTTGGATTGAACACTGGAATGAGCAAAACAAGTGACCACACTGACAGATGATGCTAGGCATCAGGCCTGGGACTACTGGAGTTCAAATGCATGTGTTTGACCCTCGGTTGGAATTTTTGCTGACCAACCCCTGGACTGCCATTTAGCAGAGGACAGAGGTTCACTCAAGATTTGAGACATTTAACACAAATAAAGCTGCTTCAATCAATCAACCTCTCAATAATTCATTTTTGGTCACGAATGTAGGGAAATGCAGAAGGAAATAATGCCTTTTTTTTTTAAAGAGAGTAACCAATAGCTACACTATTAATGGCACAGCAATTTAGTCTGCTTTCCCTCATTCAAACAGCCTATAGATGTTCAGATATGTTGTCTATTTAAACTTTCTGTTCACCTTCAAGTGGCAAATCATGTTTATACTGATCTGATCATTAATATTATTTATCCAAGATATTTATCCATTGCAAAAACAAAAAGTGGACCAAAATACTTCTTAAGTTTTTAACATGTTAACATGTTTAAATATAATGAAACATACAGTTAACCCCTATGGCCTAAAGTGTTGTATATAACCTTTTGTAATAACACGTTATTACCAAAGGAAATCCCCACCAGTTTCACTGGGACCGTATACACCTTAGTATGTAAGGTGTAGTAGTAAGTCTTGCTGCATTAAATGGGTTAAACACGGAAAACTGAATCTGGCCTTTGCTTAATATTAGTAAAATTAAAACACGCTACAGCTGATCTTGTACTATGGGTTGGTATTAGTACTTTACTTTTGCCTGTCCACATAACACACACACACACACTTGTTCAAGTGCATCCCCAGTGATTTTGCTCTGGACTTTGCCTGCTAAACCTGACAGTTGTTGTCCCCCAAATGTCTGCAGTATAAGCAAACAAACGGTCCACAAACAGACCAATCATCTAAATTCAACATTATCTGTTGGGAATCTGCAACACCCAAGACCATGATGTTAGCAAAGGACAGGGAAGTTCAAGGAATGCCAACTAGAACATTAGCAAAGACCAAACTGGCCAGAGGAATAAACTCTGCATAAATTCCAAAAAATATTTAAGTCACTTCAGCTTATAAAGAGGCAGAACTTAACCGATATTGTTTGCCTGAGTGAGATAAACTAGCAATCAGAGTTAGGAGGGCTTTTTTTCCAGACCCTGTCCTGATAGTTTGGCACATTTGGTAATTGTGAAAACTTAGGGACAGTCCAGAGTACTCATCCCTGGGCCTCCTAAAGTTCACTGGTCAATACTAGAACCGGCAAATTCTAGTAAGAACTGCCAACTATTCTGACACATGTGCTGTCATTACTGTCACCCATTTCAGTTCTATACTGAACACGAATTGATGCTGCTCTACCTAATATATATATATATATATATATATATATATATATATATTACATAATACAGTCATGTGACATATGACCATTTAGAATGTACAATGTGTGTTAAAATGGGAGGGGATATTTAAATAAAATAGGCAGCTCAGTTTATGGTACATATTGCCATCAAATTAATTTGTCTCCATATCTTCTTTTTTCCTGGTCATGGTCACTGTGTCTGAAATCACCAGGCACAAAACAGGAATGCCCCCTGGACATGGCGCCAGTACATTGTAGGGTACCACTGACCCATAGGGAGCCATTTAGCATGGTCAATTCACGTACCATGTGTTTTTGGGAGGTGGGAGGAAACCCACGTGGACATGGGGAGAATCCATCAAGCTTCTCGCAGTTCCTGGAGCTGTTCTGCACATGCACTACCTGCTGCACCACTGTCCATGCCACTCATCCAAGAACATGACTATGTTTTGGCAGAGTCTCACATTACAGACACGGTAACGTTCCTGCACAACACATCCGGTGTATTGTAGAATCACGCCCACGGTGCAGTTCTTCATACCTAAAAAAAGAGCTGCTCAGTATATGTCCAGAAAGTCCACAGAGGCCCAGTGACGCTGTTACAGCGTTGGCTACACACAGTCGACCTAAGCCAACCTTAAGATCAAACAAGTGTTCTCGAAATGCCATGCTCTGTTCCGCCAACTGGAGGTGCTGAATCTGGAGAAGCACTCATGTAGCTGTAGTACAAGCATCTAGAAGATCCTGCCAGCACCCTGAAAGAAGGTTATTGTCCTTGACTGCTGCAAGACCAGCTCTCGAGCTTTGCACTCCTACTAGTCAGCCTGCTTTCATTAGCTCCCCCGTTCAGGCTACAGCCACAGATCTGCTTCACATTCAGCGGATCAAAGCACAGGGAAAGGGCTCTGTAATGCAATAATGTGTTTCCACGAGGGAGTCCTTCTCTGGGAAAGTGCAATAGGTTAGAATATCAGTGAGATTTGCCGGCCGACCGTAACCGTTCACCTGTTGTCTGGTCTGGCTAGCCACTCAGTGAAGCACTCCATCTCCACTTCCTCAGACACTTAAATGCTGAAATGATATCCATCTGTTTACTGGGGCAACAGGGTAGAAGACACGTCCCATCTTTTTTGGGGCAAAGTTGAAGAAATGCAAAAATATATATATTAATAATAACAATAATAACTGAAGAAATTTGGTCTGGGTTGTAACTGACTGTAACTTATGAATGAGAGTACAATCAAATTCCCAGGTTCATTATGTTAGAAAGAATCATAGTTAATAACTTCTCAATATCTCAAACAACAATAACTGTGCGTAGAAATACAAACAAACAAACTCACTGGACATGTGAACAAAAACAAGTCTCCCAAAACGTCTGGTAGTGTCATGCTGTGACTATCATGTGACCAGGGGGGCTTGACAGGTGGCTGTCCAAACTGCCCGTTCACAGGTTGTAGCACATACTCCCAGCCGGACTGCTGCAGATTAAGTGTGTCCATCTGTCAAAAGAATAAGCGGTAATCTGCAGGAATTTTCAGATTGTGGAGGGTTTTGGTCTTGTGGGGACTGGGGAGTAATCTGAACCCCATAGCCACCTGCACTGATCTCAGAGCCCAGGAAATGGAGTGCATGAGAGTTTCTCCCGGCTCACGGAGAGGGTTAATCCCCACTTGAGAGTCACATGTAGACTTATATGTTCGTCCTTGTGAGGTTGATTAGGATTACTGCTCTAGAACTTTAGTGAACTCTCGAAGTCAGGAGCAGATAGTGGGAGATCTGCATGTTCTGCAGAGATCGTTTAGCACTGTTTTTTAATAGAATTTAATAGAAGGGCTAAAATCAGGAGATATACATGGATGGTTGGTTGTATGTCAATCTGCCAAAACCACAAATGGGAAAAGAGAACATTTTTACACGTTTTATGCACCATTCTTCAGATTTACTGAACCTATTCTGAGCTGATACCAAGCTAATATCAGTAATTGGTGCATAACATGATAGTTTGTATATATATAGATGTCTACTTAGGCTACATATGGATATGCAGTATTCATACCTGTACATGTGAGATTTTTGTCTGTTACATGTCATACATGTCTGTTTGTCTGTTACATGTCATACTTGAGTTGCTCTCACCAAGTAAAATTACTTGGCAAAATAAAGAGATTCTGATTCTTGCATAACACTTACTGAATGTGCATTGGGTATCTGATGTGTAGGGAATATGTCCAACCACACTTTTAAAAATAAATATGCTTCAAAAGGTTCTTTAAGCAATGCCACAGAAGGACCACTTTGGGTCCACAACCAAGTTTCAAATAGAGATGTGTGAGAGCAAAGAATTTTTAAAAATTGGCTTAGGAACCTGCACATCAAGTAAAGATTCTTGTGACTTTTACAGGGTTTTTCACACTTACACATCTCTATTACAACCAAAATAAAAAAAGAATTGATGGTATCGCTCAAAGAACCATTTCAAGCACCTTTATTTTTAAAAAGGGCAGACATAAATCCGTGTGTCCATCAATATGCCTATAGCTTACAAGTGCTGATGTGAATTTCTGGCCACATGAAATGCAACACACCCCTATATCTGCCAAACCACCCCTTTACCCTCACTAACACCTTGTCAAAACAAACACAGTGCTGAAAAAAATCAATCGTAAGTATGCATGATTGTTTCTGCCCACTGCTCCCCAGTCTGCTTCAGGCTGTTCCCACACTGTTCAACAGAGTGGAGTGGACCTCAACCGCCTGGCAAACAAGTGTTTGACCTTCCCTTATCTCCAGTACTAAATTTCACTCCATGTTTGCTGGATTAGGTCACATAACATCCGATTTGGGTTATGAAACAGCATTGCTGTAACTGCACCAGAGCGTTTGGCGATGCTAAATCTTGGAATAACATCTTAGGGGACATCGTGTTTTTAACAGAACATGTGTGAGCTCCAACTGAACATGCAGGTCATAACGTGTTGTTAGATACATGTTTCAAATCCTATCTGAAGCTGAGTCATGACCAGCACTGTCAATCAGGAAAACAGGAACAAACAGCTGTTGTTCTCTCGTTACTTTTGCATCTTTAACGTGAGTAAAAAAAAAAGAAGCTCAAAGCTTTGTAGGCGGTTTGGTGACTGATTTGACTGAACAGATTTCATGGAAATACCAAAAGTTAAACATTTCCTTATACCACCCAAGGCAGTCATAATTTACATATACATATACATATAATTGTGTGTCACAGGAGTAAGCTAATCAGCCTCTGAAGTTCCAGACACATTTGTTTACTCACATAATCAGATTTTTTTTCTCGAGCACCCAACAGTAGAGGCAACTAGTGAACTTCAATAATACACTCACTACACAAAATTTATTTACAAGACTATACTAATACCAGACAGGGCTGGTTGTGGCCTGAATTCCACAAGATGTTGGAAACGTTTCTTTGAGATTTTGGACAATGCTGACATGTCTGCATCATATAATTGAGTCCTGACGTCCTGACAGCACTTTCATGCTGTTAATCTCCCATTCTACCAAGAAGAGCCACTAAGGAACACTGAACTGTCACTGTCATGTTCATGTACCCGGTTTAAGACATGGTGGAAGTAGATATTAGAACTGGGCAACAGAGGCAGGAAGTCCAGCACAGTTTGCTGATTTCCCTGTTCTAACAAGCCTACTAAGCCTGGCAATTAACAGGAGAGCTGAATCAGGTGTGCTTGAGCAGGAAAGGAAGGAAAAGAATCAGGCCCTCCAGGACTGGAACTGCCCACCCCTGCATTAGAAGATGGGTACAGTGAGGCCATGAAGGGATTCTCATGGTCAGCAACACTACTAAAATAGTCTGTGGCATTCAAGTGATGATTGATGGGTATTAACAGGCCCAAAGTGTGCCAGGAAAACATTCCCCACACCATTACACCTCCTACACCAACCTGGACTGTTGACACAAAGCACAGCAGGTGAATAGATTCATGCTGTTGGCGTCAATTTCCGACTCCCTACCATCTGTGTGCCTTAGCAAATATCAAGATTCATCAGATCAGGCTACATTCATCAGATCAGACTGCAGCCTCACCTTTCTGTGCTTGGCTGAACATCAGCTCAAACCTGTCTGGTCATTCTCTAGTGACCTCTCTCTAGCCTATATGGATGTTTTTTTATTGCTGTTTCATTACAGCATTCTGAGGAAACTCAATAGACTGGTGTGCTGAGAATCCCAGCAGTTCTAGAAATACTCAAAGCAGCTCATCTGGCACCAACAATCATGCCATGCTTAAAATCACTGAGATCACATTTTCCTGCCACCTGTGATTCTCATTTGGTCTGTGTTCACACAAGCCTGTTTTGTTCCTTGTACTCACAGACTTCGAGGCATTGACCTCCGGACGTCTCCATTCAAGACAATAACCCACTCAAACAACCCTCGTGAAAGCAGTAAATGCAGCTCTTGCCAAACCTGTACCTACAACTTCTCCCTCAATACTAATGGAAAATGTAGACCTGCACACACAGGGCCATTATGCTTCCCACAGTCCATTAAAAGAGGTAATTCCAACAGAGAATAGATGGGTTTAATTCATTCATTGTTTTTCATTCTGTCAACCTGACCTAGGGGCTAAAAATATAATCATTTAATTAGATATGAGAAACATTTAGAAGGAACTCTTACATCTGTTGCATGCTGTAGTCATGAGAATGAACCAATCCATCTTTAACTACAAAAAAAGGGAGCAGCATTTTTCAGAATGCTATTAGAGTAAAGGTAGTGCATAGTTACGCCAGACTGTGGCCCAGCAGGAGATTACAGCTGTATTTGCATGGACCAAACATGACCTAAACAAACACAACTTAGTTTAACCTATTGCCCATGTGGTCATCAGGCATTAAGAGAACTGACAAAATAGACCATTCGAATTTGAATCATTGTGCAGAGTCGAAAAGTTTAATATAAGTGTTATTAAATCATCTAAACTGCTGATTTAGGCCAGACCAATGTAAGACAAAGACAAAAGGAGCAGCTTGTTCTTGGACTGAGATAACCAATAAATCTTGATTTATGCAATGGTCAACAAAATGTATCCATGGCGTCGTGACACAGGAGCAAAAGACCATTAATCAACTCTCTATATATATTTATGGTGCTTTAATTTATGGCCTCTGTCCTCAGACAGCCAACCATTTTTTTTCAATCACAGCAGCTCAGCAGGGAGCGTTAGCCAGCAGCAAGGCTAATATCTCAGCAGTGAGCATGCATGCATGCTTATGGAAAAACTAATGACAGTGTATTTGGCTAGTTAAAGGCACTCAGTGGGAGTCTGTGGGTCTGCATGCTGCCTGTATATGGAGCTGGGCTGTTTATATGCTGTGGCGCCTAAGCAGAGGGGGCACAGCGCTTCACTCACTGTGAATGGAAGGGCCCCAGACACCTCCCCTCTCAGAGTAAATAGATCTTATCAATGAAAACAGTGAACCCTCCCTCTGCTCTCCCAGTTTTTTTATGAATGAAAGTCGCACCTATGCCAATACCAGAAATCATTCACCTTTACTGGTTTTAAGGAATGTAGCAATGCAGTCTAGAAAAGAGAAGGTGGAGGAATGACTGGGACACTATGTCCATTATGAGAACGGCTCAACTAAACAAGCATTTATTTACTATTCAATAGTCCGGTGCAAAATGCAGTGTTTGACTGTTTTGACTGGTGATTGTAAATGGTTTCATATTTTCATAGGATTGAAAAAGGTTAGAAAAGCTATGAGTAGTTATGCCAAGATGCACTGTGAGATGTCATTATATGAATATAAATGACAATGGCTCCATCTAGAGGACAAATAGGACAAGTATTTGTAAAGTATTTGGACAGCGACACAATTCTGGTATTTCTTTCTGCCTCTGTACACCACCACAATGGATTTTAAATGAAGCAATCAAGACTGAAGTGTAAAGACCTTTAACTTTCCACAGCCTCTTCATTTTCAAAGGCTTAAAGTTGGACTAGGGACTGACTTGCAGTTTCATGGTCAGGTGTGGCCTGTTCTCTTTATTTAATCAGAAATTAAATAAAACGTCTGGAGTGCTGAATCTGCGTTTGGAAGCCACTCATAGAAAGTCCTGTGTACTTCAAAAAGTGTGGCGATGTAAGTGAAGGAAGCCATGTACTGTCAGGTCCAAAAGTATTTGGACAAGGACCTGATACCACCACTACGGATTTTACCACCACTACGGATTTTAAATGAAGCAATCAAGTCCCTTTATTTCCAAAGGCCAAGACTTTTTATGGCCAGGTGTGGCCTGTTCTCTCATTATCTAATGAGATATCAAGGAGACCAAACGTCTAGAATGTATTCCAAATGCTCAGTTTGCATTTGGTAGCCATTCATAATGCATTGTAAGCACAAAACAAACCTCTGAGAGAGAAAGCAGATACATTTAAAGAGGCCAAATAATACATAAATATGTCCTATATTCTTGCCTTGGTGAACAATAACCCCTGCACAACATTTAGTCAATTTAAGAACACGCTCAAGAAGAGTCTACAATCAAGAGATCATGAACTTAATACAGAGAGTTTATTTCAATATGCAAACCAATGGTTACACTCAAGAACAGAAAGGCCATTTTGGACTGCTAGAAACCATCTAACCATCTGGAAGAATTTTCTTTGGACAGACGTAACCAAGATTACAAGTATGGAGAACAAAGGAAAGGGTTCTAAAGCACGCTGCATCATCTATCACATGTCAAACATGGTGGAGGCACTGTTATTGCATGGGCATGTGCGGCTTTTAAAAGGACAAATATTGCGCCACTGTCCAAATACGTATGGGCCTGACGGCGTGTGCGCTTACTGAAACCACATCCAGACATTTTCTTCCTGAAACATTTTAATAAACGAAGCTTACTGTACATAATCATGACTCATACCATTTCAAAAAAGTAGTCGAACCATTCACGACACAAAAGCTAATATGCTACCAGTATTAATAAATATGTAGGCCACACTTCAGCACTTTATTTTTGCTTTTACACTGTTTTAAAGCCCTAAACATTACGAGTACTCCTGGGGACAGATCAATCCAACCTCAAGCATTAAACACAATCGGTACTCATCAGTACTCAAATAAAGTATTTAACTTGCTATATGTTTCTATACATGACAGAATTACCACACTCGTTTCTGCTGATAAAACAACCTTGTTGCTTTTTACGTTTCCTGGAGAGTGAGGTAATACAAAATCAACAGCTTCCTAAATATGTTATGACATCTTGTTATCATTACAGAAATACAGAGCAGTTTTCAAATTAGGCCCTTTTAGCAACAGTGGTTCTATACAAAAGGCTACTGTACTCTCACATTCAATTCTTCAACCATGATCATACAAAAGAAATAAAAATAACATTCCCAACATTCTCTTTAAGGTGGAAGACGCAGCATCTAAATGATCATCAGCAATCAGCTGGCCATCAGTGTAATTAATGACTAAAAGTTTAATCGGCAACAACTTTTAAGACCTTTTAAGGATCATTTACATCTGTAACAAAGAATGCATGAAAATAAAGTCTTATTACAAATATGCTAATCTGTTTTAGGAATTCAAACACTGCATGTCACCACAACAGAACGAACGTCTATATGTGGGCACAACGTCTGGGAATAAACATCACCAGATGCTAGAATTATTCTCTAATACACTTCTTTAAACAAAAGCAATTAGTTTAATAAATATTACATTACCAGGAGTCTAGGCTGAGACAAATCTTACATTGCAAGCTTGAACAAATGGTTCTGAAGGAATGTGTTTCATGTAAATGTTAATCTCTTACCTTTGCAAAACTATTTTATAGCTTTACTTTTATCGACAGGTAAAACCTTCAACGTTTTTGCTACATCTTATGGTACCACAGAACCTAAGCACCACCTACAGCATATTATTTATACTGCACACACAGTACCAGTCAAAACGTCTGACACATTAACCTACATACTCATTTTCACTGTTGACCTCATTTAGAATTACAGTAAAGACACTATGAAGCATGTTACAGATTCTTCAAAGTAGCCCTTTGCCTTTTATCAATGACAGCTTTGTATACTCAAGTAGCTCCTTGAGGAGCCACCTGGGATGGTTTACCAACAGCCCATTGTGAAGCCCTACCCCTCTCATACCATATCCAATGTTATATGTGAACGTACCTATTTAGAAAGTACTTGCTCTGTTTATGTAGTTTGTAAAACCTAGACATAGGGCCACATTTAAAACAGTCTTCATGTGTTCTGTGTGCATATCATGGTCTAGTCTGTTGATTTTGAGGGGTGTGAGCATACATATCGTTTTATGGCACAAGTCTGTTTATACTAATGCCAGATATTTGTCACTTAAAACCACTGATGCAAACTGTCATCTTAACTTTGAGTTAACCGCCTCATAAATACAATCTAGGACAATACAAGTCTGCATTACTGGCTCATCTGTTTTGAAGTATTGCAGAAATTGAGGATTTGTGTGAACATAACCTACAAACTTACATGCAGTTTACGTGTCCCAATATTTTGATTGGTACTATGTGCGTAACCATTACCCATCAATAACTGTCAAATGCTTTAAGAGAACAACAACAACCTGGGAGACTGTTTGGGTGCTATACCCTCTTCCCTCCCTCCCTCAGTAACACACAGTTATAGTTATGCATGTGAAATATGAAAAAATAACAATGATCAATTTACACATTGTTCTTATTTGCACAAGATGAGGTCAGGATCACTAAACAAAAAATAAATAAATAAATAAGCTGCTTGACAGATGGAATTAATCAATTATAATTAAGAAGCACAGAACAGAAGAAACACAGAAGTGGAAGCAGCTTGTTGCAACAACATGGCTTTTCAGCCAGGCAAATACAAATGTTAAAATACGTCAAACAAGCTAAAACATAAAAATTGTAATCTACTGCCCTCCACTGGTCAAATAAAAAACTGTTGACTTAAATAAAATGACTTGTTGAACATGGAAATACAAAACAATGAGGAAATAAAGCACTCTTTAACCTACAATATGCACTTAAATCAAGACTTAAGTATTCCTCCTTTCTATGACAAATGTACTCCGTTAAGCTAAAAACATCAGCAACATTTTACAGGCATTTCATAAGAGAAACATTTTTGAGACAGAAATCTGTAAAATAAAAAATAAAAAACACAACACAATACAGTTTGACTAAATGTCCCCAGAATATGTGTTGTGTTTTACAATACATATTTAACATTGACAATATAGACTCTTAAGGTTTTAATTTAATACTCGAACTGAACTCAAATGCAAACCTTGAACTTATGAAATGCCCCAAGAGGGTGGTGCACTCTTGTGTACTGACTTTTGCCTTCCTTCACTTTCTGAGAACTGAGAGGATGAATACAGTATGGAGGTTAGATGTAGTCACTCATCTATGTCTGAGAACACACACCAAATGCAAAGAGGAGCTGAGAAGAGCGAAAGCTGGCATTATTAGGTGCACAGTACACAGTACATTGCCTGTGCCTCTACAGCTCTGCAGCAGCTCATCACAAACATGGTGAGAGGAGTGATGGCTGAAGGCATCTCCTCACTCATAGTCCTGGTTGAAGCTGCCCCAGTCCTCCTGGGCTGGCTCCTCTTGGTTAGAGCCATACTGGTACCCTGGCTGGTGGTTCTCTGAGGGGCTTACAAATGAGTTGCCGCCTCTCTTGAGTCGAACACTGGGGGAGGGGGACAAAAAAAAAGTTTGTGATACATGGCACGAATCACAGGAATAGTTAAGAGAAAATAATATATATTCATAACAACCTAGGTGGATAGGCACAGATCAGATACATACTGGTTCTTGTGTTTGGAGCCGCTGATATGGGCTTGGTACTGTTCCACTGAATTGAGCTCAATATTGCACACAGTGCATGGATAGCCCTTTAGTGTAGAGGCTGATGGTGGGGGGAAAAAAAAAAACAGTAGTGATGGTTCAGCAATACAACTGGAAAGTACGGAATACAACTAATATGAAAGGGAAAATGTTCAACAAAACACCCATAAAACACACAGAAACAGCAAAAAAAAAAAAAAAAAAAAAAAAAAAAAAAAAATCCTTGTTGTGCTCCGGTTACCTGGTGCAGTGGAGGGCCCATACGTCTCCATCAGTTTCTGCTTAGTCAATTGTTTTTTATGCTTCTTGCCAGCATAGTGTTGTTGAGCCATGAGTGGGTTGTTGAAAGAAGCCTGGCAGATGGAGCAAAAACGATTGGGGTCCTCTGTAGCAGGGCCCTGTGCTCCTGTAGTCTGCACATCCTCCTTATTTACCTTAGCCTTAGGCTGAGGAAAGGCTGATGGATGGATACCAAAGGTGCAACAACTGGTCAGTACTTTCCCGCAGCTTCTCCACATGATGATCCAAGTAAAGTAAAATAAGATTTACAAACGGAGCTCATACCTGGTGTCTGTGGACCAAAGTTTTTTAATCTAAGATTCTTGGCGTGCACCTTGCCTTGGTAATGAGACTCTGCCACCACTGCAGATGAAAATGTCATGTTGCAAACATGGCAAGCTTTGTATTTGTCCCCCTGATTAGCATCAGTAGTCTGCATATGAGACACAATCATCAAAAAGAATAAACATCATAAAAAATGAACAAAACCCATACTAAACTCTTCTGCACTGTTTAATCAACCATGTGCACCGTGACTTACAGCCTCGTCCGTTGAAGGTTTAAATCTCTTGGCAATGGGCTCCTCATCTTTGTGGATGGTCATGTAGCGCCGCACTTTGCTTGCATGCTTCTTGCTCTGATGGAGGAGAAAAAAAGAAAAAAGAATGATTACGACAACATTAACATGCATTTGTAAAGCATGCACTGTACTGCACACAAACTTCATTGAGCCGTGATCATGATGTTCCTGAAACGACAAATGAGATCTGAGACTTGGACAGAGAGCAGTCAGCCACCACCATTCATTCACCAGTACCCTATGGGGTCAGCTTACCTGGTAATGGGCAAGTTTCTGAGATTCTGAAATGAGGACAGCACTGCACACTTTACACTGGGAGTCCGAGAACAAGTCGCTGTTTTCCTTGATCATTCGGTTCACTGCAAAAACAAAGTTGGTCTGGTGTTGAAACAAGTGTTAGCCAACTCGCGACTGCAGTTGAATGAGAGTAACATTGGGCATTAGAGCAATTTAACAGCAACACTCTTAGCAGAACTTCTGCCTCGTAGCAGAGCAGGGACATAAGGGTCACGACTGCCATTTTCAGACAGAAGTAAATCATTGAGCTGGCTCGATTATATGCCCTCTCCTAAGCCTTACAGCGACCTTGGGATACAGTCTTTCTGAAACCCCTAGCTAGCTGGCTAGCTCGCTCGCTCAGTAGACAGTCAGCCTGCTAGCTAGCACTCTGCAGCTCCAGCAGCGCGGCTGCTACCAAGCTAACAAGGGAGGTCTCCTTGTGCCTGCAGGTTAAGACTGGCTTGCTTTGTTTGTTTTAATCCTAGACTTCCCTCCTCTTACGTCTTGTATCTAAACCCCGCTCTTATACATGTAAGCACGGCTGGTGTTGTAACGCTTACCTTCCGCTGCCCCTGAAGGTAAATATGGAAAATCTCCATTCGCTCCTCCGTACGCCATGTTTTCCAGGAGGCGGTGCAGTGAAGGCGCAGCACACGACGACCCCCCTCAACCGACGAGCCCGGAGTGTCTTTCATGCGCTCCTGCAGCCAATATGGTCTCTCACTGACCACGCAAAATGCATTCAACCCTTTGTTTAGGAAACCCTACTGTCAGTAGCTAGCTAACGTTAGCACTACATATCTGCGAGGGAACTCAGCACCCAGTATGTAGTGCTAGCCGCTAGGGTCAGGCAGAAGAAGAAGAAGCAGCAGCAGCAGCAGCAGCGGGTAGACGTTTGCTCTCCACAGGGTCAGGCTAACTTAGCTAGCTAGCTGCTAGTTAGTTAGCTAGCTAGCTAGCTCGCTAGCTCACCGTTGGTCGTTTAAACGTTATTGGTGGACGTTTTGTTTTCGGGTAAACTTACCTCGCATCTTGAGGAAAGAAGGGGCATTAACGGGAAGCAGAAAACTGTAGCTAGCACTAGCTAGCGAACCGTGCTTCATGGTGGTTATACGTGTGGCTGTTATTATTATTATTATTATTTGTTGTTGTTGTTGTTGTGTGGAATGATAACGTTTACAGCATGTGCTCATGTTTATCTCGCCATGAACTAGACGCTAGACAGCCAAACGTTTGAAACGTCGTATGAAACGTTTGCTAGCTGGCGACCTGAGGAGATTTTGGGCGCGTTTGTTCTGAAGCTGTTGTGTTTGGGTCACGTGACTCGCGGAAACACCTCGTCCTCGCGCACCTGAACCAAACCAACCGTCGCCGCATCCACGCTTTACCCGTGGTTACCGTAGCTACCGTAGCTAGCTAGCTACGTCTCACCTAGCTTGTAGCTTATAGCTAATGTTTGTATTTTAGCAACCGAGATTGGCGAGGAGTGTAAACAGCGGTATTTTAGCCAGCCAGCCACTCAGCTAATGTATAGCCATGTCAGTGTAGCTTCCAGGACACCCAGCTCGGTTCGTGCTAGCCGGCTAGTTGATGTTGGACTAGCTAGGATAGCTAGCTAGCTGTCTGTCTTGGACTCGCGGTATGCCTCGGAGGAAACGAACCACACCTCAAAATGAAGGGCAGAGAAAATCTCGTCGTACTGACAGTAAAGATGAGGACACCCTGGTCATCTCCGACTCTGAAAACGAGGAGGTATGTGTCGCTAGCAAGCTAACTTGGGATGAACTCGGTGAACATCTAGATAGATAGCTAGCTAACCGTGCAGCTGTGTTGGGCTCAGTGTGTGTACGTTAACCCCTGAAGCTGAAGCTGGCACAGTCTCAGGTGTGTGCAGAGTGATTTTAAAGCTGTTATCTAAGTGGGGTCAACTTCTTCCACCAGGAAGAAAACACTGGCAGCAAAGTGTCAACAAGGGAAGTCCGGTGGCGAGAGAGGGAGACCAGGGCCCATATGCAAGGTAGGTAAACCAGGCACCACCTCTGCATGGACTGCGTTCAGGTCAGCTTCCTGTGTGTCTATTTTTGTGACAGTGACTGATTTTAGATCTACACTACTGCTCCTGAGGTGGTTTGTGAGGACAGCGCTGGATCAGGATCTAGAAAGTACGCCAGACATTTAAAAACTGGAGCCATGTAACAGAGAAAGTTTACAATGTAGCAGTTCAGAGTTCACCACATTCTGCCTTCAGCCAACTGACACCCACCTCCTCTGTAATGGTGGTGGTGTGTATCATCTACTCAAGGTTCATGCATATTGGATGATTGTTACTGCATGTTACAATGTGTAGGTTTCAGTTCATTTGGATGGGACACACCTGTAAGTTAAAAATGTTCAAATTTGGTGGGTGTTTTAGGGATAGAGTTTGGATTTGGAGCAGATTTAGATTGGGGGTATAGGAATAATTTAATATACAATATGTGTAAATTGAACGTAAATGATATACAAGGATTCTTAAGTGTTTAATCTACATGAATATGTATGCCGTGGGTATTAAGTATAAAAGCGAGTGCCTGTTTGTTGTATGATGGTCTGGATGATAGTGTTGTATAGTATTTAATATGTGATAGTTTTATGTATTTATTTAGTATTTTTTTAATAATAGTGTGTCTATGAGAATCTGACATATCTAGTCCTGTGCTGGTAAGGGGCTAGACACCCAGGGTTTTAACTCTCCTCCAGAGTGACTGAGTGACAGTTACTCATATTACCAAGGTGAGCCAGTGTAGTGTTCAGAGCTCTTGCCCAATGGACTCTTATTGGTGTAGCATAGTCTCCCAGACCAGGAATTGAACCCTAGTCTTCCACATGTTGTGGTAGCTCACTGGAAGGTAGTAGTGTTATCTGTTGCGCTACACCAACCACCTTCACATTTGTGTAAGTGTGTTTTAGCAATGAAAGTGGTTTGACTTGACATGAAAGGTAATGATAGATTTTTAGGAAAAGAGGATGGTCTCTGTAAAGCTGATTTTGCTTCTTAATTACAAGCATTCACCTGTTTGAATATTAAAAGCAATAAATAATGATGTTTTATTTAATGATTCGTTTTTTGTTGTTGTGCTGTCAGACATGACAGAGGAAGAGATGTTGGACCTCGCTATGCGACTGAGTAAGCAAGAGGCGAATACTGCTGCCCAAAGACAGCAGCTGGAAGATGACGACATCCAGAAAGCCATTGCAGAAAGTCTTCATGTAAGGTTAAGCATCTAATTAAGGCTGCATTTAGATAGCAGGGCGATGTACACAAATCAGGTATTCTTCTGTATCGTCACTGGTTTGTATTTGTCATCTTTTACATAAAGCTCTTTCCCTACTAATTACTACAGGTCAGCCAAAACCAAGCCTGGGAAGGGAACTCTGAGTCAGCCAGCTCTATGGCAAAGCCTAGTCAGCACACATCCACTGTGACAGCACGCTTGAGACGCAAGCTCTACTTCCCTAACAAGAGTGAGCCAGACAAGGCAAGGGATGATGAGGTTACTGCTGCAGCTGAGAGTTACGAGGACAGCACTCAGGACACTAAGTCACTGCTGCCGATGCCTGATTTGTCTCAGAGGACCTTGTCACAGCCCTCACAAACAAGTCCAGCTCTGCTCTCTGTGCCTTCTACGGCTTCACAAGTGAGTGAGTCACTTTGCAAGAGACTGATACATTGTTGCCTCCTAAAAAAACTCTTAGTCTAAGAAACCAAGCCAAGATGTCTAGAAGTGTCTCGACCATGTACACGCACTCCAGCAAAGTCTGGCTTAATTATAACATAAAAACACCTTGTTGATGATTTACTCATGTATGAGATCGGTCTGTTTTGGTGCCAGACAGTCCTTTCAGGCATGTACTTACTATGAGGATTGTGATAGCTGAAGTTCAAATGATGGTAAAGTTAAAACTCAGTTTACGTGCATTAGACCAACATTTGGGACACTACACGGAGAGCCTAACTGAATAGAAGTTGATACGCTACCATAAAAATTGGGGGCATCCAACAACTACCAAAGCAAAACTTTCTGTGACCATGACAACTAAACCATGCTGCTTATGTGATCTTTTCGTAGTTTGATGCAAGTAAACGTAGTGTTTGTTTGTTTTTTTTTCTCCACCAGGAATGCCAGTCATCACAGTGGAAGGACCAAGATGAACAAGTCCTTAATTCAGAATCTCCAGAGGACGAGCCGTCACAAGGCGACTCTGAGACACAGTGCTCTCCTGTTTTTCTCCAGCAGTGTAGTGTAAGATTGGGCAAGGAGTCAGTGAAGACAGGCAAAACTTTGGACAATCCCCAGACTACGCAAAACAGTTCTCTAAGCTTAACCTGTCCTGGTAGGTCCCAGCTCACCCAACAGCAGAGCCAATCACTTCTTAAAAGTCCTGTGTTTGATAAGACGGACCGTAAAGAAAGCACTGCAGTGTCTGAAGACAACGTTACTTCTTGTACATCTGAGGAGAATAATACAGACAAAGTGTGCACACCGGAAGAGGAGGAAGTAGAAGATGAAACCAGTAAAGAATCTTCGAGCCATAAAAACCAAGTTCATGAAAGCAGGGATCACCAAAAACGCCTTTCGCTCGGTAGAAAAGCTCAGCCGTCAGCCAGTATTTCAGTGCCTAATGATGACATTGGTCTAAAACAGGTTTGTGCAGTTACTAAAACTTGCGCAGTAATTGTGTTTTAGTTTGTTTGTGACATTAGTTCAATAGATTGATTGGAAATTGGAAAACGTTGGAAAATGTCATTCCACCTAGAGCTCTCTGCTCTTTTAATTGTTTGTTTCAATGACAGGAAGCTGTCCAGCCAAAACAGTTGAAGGATGGCTCCATTCGAGGAACCAGCTCAAATGCTGTCCATGGTAGGATTTTGTTTTGTTGTTTTTTTTTATATAGGCTGGACTGCTCTTTTTTTTGTTTTACTAGAGCATGTGTGTGGTGTATCCACTGTGGCTGCAAAACTGAGCAGTGTACTGCAGTCCATGGCACCACACAGAGCGACACTGGTTCCTGCCGACAGGGCCTGCCAAGTTATTGGGCTCCCTGTGCGATGGTTCCATACATACGTTTTGTGTGTCAAAGCTTTATAAGATGTAGGCGGTTTATGATATATTGGTAAAACTGAGCTTTTGCTTTCACTTTTTAATATGATTTTTTTGTGTGGTCTAACTCTTTATTTGCTGTAATTAGCTTTATGTTTTGTTGTAATGTTGGTCAAGGGTCAGTCTAAATTGCCAGCACTTAAGCAAATAGCAACAGAGGTCTTTTGTTGCTTGTTTGGATATTGCAGAGAGAGTGCCGAACCTGGAGGAGATGCCTTTTCCTGCAGACAACAAATCTTTGGAGGAGTTCACCAGTCACATGGTCCTGCATTTGTCAGATGATGACGATGATGATGAAGAGGATGAGAAGGTATGTTTGTATGTGGGGTTTTCTAGTGTATTAACATTCCACACGTAAAAATACATTGCAATACATACGTGGCTGGTAACTGGTTATATGAGTCTCTTCTTCATGAACTTTAATTTTTTTACTATGTTTTCCAGATTGTTTCTCCAAGTCCTGTATTCCACCAGGAGTGTGTTCCACATGCAGGTCACCCAAGGCTGTCTCCAACCCAACCCTGCTACTCCCCACCTACTGCCACAACTACCCAAGTCTGCTCTCGCACACAAGACTCTGATCCACGGAATATATGCACGCGAAAGAAATTTGCTTCCAAGACCACTTATTCAGCGGAGTCTAACAAGCTTGAGCTTGAAGTCCAGGGAAAACCTGCCTGTGGTTCAAGACCCACACACCTGATAGACGAGAAAAGGGATGGTTTTGTGTCTTATTACTGGGGTGTCCCTTTTTGCCCCAGGGGGCAAAGCCCAGATGATTACACCAGAGTCATTCTCGGCCAGTTGGAGGTGTATGAGAAGAGCCTGAAGGAAGCCCAGCACCAGCTCCTGCACAAAGCTGAGTGGGGACTACCAGTGAGTCATGCCTCTTGGTTAAATACTACTAGGGGTATAAATCTGTGACCTGACAACTTGGATTATGGTGATTTAAGATGTTTGGTCAGTCAGTGTGTGTTTTCTTAAAGGGTATATGTAATAAAATGGTAGGCTATATGTAGTAGCATCACAATATATCAGTGTATTTTTACACCCCTTTTTGCTATTGCGATTCTTTTGGGAATTCTTTCGAGTCAACGTCTGTTGCTTAATCTGTTATTTCACAAGCAAACAGCCAAAGCAGTGAAATTAAAGATCTGCAGCATAATGTCACAATAAATGTTGGTAGGTTTTAACTGCATAAATAGTTATTGCACATAATGCACCTAATGCTCAAATTCTCAAAGCCCTGTTGGTGGTTTTCTGGATCTAGCTGTTCCCATGCCCAGCAGAGAGGCCATTTAGCAGGAGAATGAAGCGGCACAGAGCCCCCCAGCTTCTGGAGGAGGAGGACGAGGAGCCAGAAAGGGAGGAGAAAGAACAAAAGAAAGCAGAGGAGGAGGGAGAGGACCGGGTTGAGTCCCAGGCGGTTTCAGAAGAAGCAGCAGAGAATGGACAGAGTGAAACATATGTTGTGGTGTCCTCTCCTGAGACACCTGAAGAGCTTCAGGTATTATTTACTACAGCAATAAACTAAGGTTTATAATTGCAAGTGTTAATACTCATTTTCTCATTGTTTAATGCCCATTTTTGTCTCGGCCATAGTCCTAACTGGAAAACACACAGCATAACCATACCCACAGCCATTTGGTCATGTTGCTATAAAGGGTCAATTCTTGTTGCTGCAAGGAAAACCGCCACTTTTACCTGCAGTGTAAATATTGGAAATAAGTATCCTTATTTTAAGTACTTTTTTTTTCCACAGCCAAAATCCTTATTGCGTTTCAGGCAACATGAGGCTTCGGATGCTGTCAAACCTTCCAGGTAACCAGAATGCTGCTTTCTTTCAAAATTGGTTCATTTTGTGTTGTGTTTAAACCCCAACTGCTAGCAAGCAGTGTTGTACTTTCTCTTTAGATTCCACATAAAGTAAAAGTTAACGAAAGTTAAAGTTAACTGCTCTTTTACTCTGATTATATGCATATGAAGGTGTGTTACTATGACATCTTTCCTAAAATTAGAATTTTTTTGTTTGTTTGTTTGTTTTTAAATCATGATATTGGCTTGCATACAGTATTGCAGAATATTGAATCACAATATATTGTATCTTGATGAATATTGAATCGCCTGGTCTTTGCCCTAGTAGATTTTCTAGATATTAGGTTTTACCATGTTGTTTAACCAATACACCACCAATCTGGTCCAATTGTTTTTATTTTACTTCTTTTTCAGTTGTAGGAAGTCAAGTCCACATGACCTTTCTGAAGAGACTCAGATCCAACAGCCTCATGAGCAAAATAAGGCTCAACATGAAAATGATGATGTTGAGAGCACTGTTTGTCCAGGTACAATGTTACTCATTTTACAGTGATTAGCCGTGCAAGTACAAAGTCTAGGTATTATAGCATTGATCCTGTTGTTTTGGTCTTTGGTATTTCTCATGATTAGTAAAGCAATAATGTATATATAATTAAATGGTTTTTTTAACCATAAAGTTTTTGGCTCCCTCACATATTGTGTTTCTTTTGTTTTTTGGGTTTTTTGGGTTTTTTTTTTTTTTTTTAGAAACTCCTATGTCTGAAGATAACACACCAGAGTTGATGGTGACCAGCCCTGCTCAGGTACATCATCAGAACACATTAGGATTAAAATAGCAGAAGATTAACACCTTGCCATTCTGGGGGGAAAAAACTAAACAAAAAGTTCCTAATATTTAACTTTCCTAATATTTAATATTTCCCTGTCAGCCACAATCACGGGCGGGGAGTGAGGTGATGGAGGTAGACGAAGAAATGGCTGAAGGTGAAGAGAGAATGGAACAGGAGCAGGCTGAGGAGGAGAAGGAGCAGCAGAGGGAGCCTCAGAGCCAGAGGGTGGAATGCCCCATGTGTTCTCACTTTTTCCCGATCAGTAAGATTGAGGTGCACGCTGCTTACTGTGATGGTACCACAGAGCAACAGGAGCAACAGGAAGAGCCTTCACAAGGTCTGAAATCAGCCATGCTGAACAGTTTTGTTTACGTTAAAACACTGTCCCTGCTTTTTTGTGTTGTATGATTTATTTTTTGACATGATCTTCACCCTTAATATAATGTAAGCAAGCAGTTATGAGAAGAATGTATACCTAGTTGTACCTGTTCTGCCTGATGTAGTGCCTGCTCTGCGCAAGAGGAACAGGCAAATAGAGACGGAAGACACCTTGCCGAGGTCGGAGAAGTAAGTAGGTATCATAATTTCCCTTTGAAGTAAATGAATTTATCTCATGCCTTTTGGAAATATTGATAAGCATGTTTTCATGGTTTTGTAACAGATCAGAGCAGCAAGAGAAATGCTACTTGTGTCAGAGGTTTTTCTCATCCAAGGAGTACAGCCATCATGTGGACACGTGCCTTAAACAGAAACAACCCCGAAGCAATCAGGTAATCTGTAAATTGGGGATGGATTTCTCAATTTTTATTAATGGTGTTTCTGAAGTATAAAACACTTAAACCTGTACATCAGCTAATTTGCAGAGTATTAGATTGTTATTTATTGTTTACACCTTATTTTTGTCATTTCTGACCTTTATAGGGAAATGGCTTGCTGTCAGCACTACATCAGGCAGAACGGGTACATCTAGGTATGTATTCTTCTCATAATTGCTTGCTTACGTTATATTAAGGGGAAAGATCATGTCATAAGTAAAGGTTTACCATCCTCATTTTAAGGCTGATACTTTTAGAACTGTATATTACATCGATTAGCCAATATTGAGTAGTTCCTTGACTTTTGCTGATAACCCTAACCCATAGAGGCTTGGACTCAACTAGACCTTTGAAGGTATGCTGTGGTATCTGGAACCAAGTCATCAGTAGCAGATCATTTAGTTTCCATACGTTCCAAGGTGGGGCATCCATGGATCATACCATTACACAGATGCTCAACTGGATTGAGATATAGAGAATTTGGAGGCTAAGTCAATACCTTAAACTCGAATTGTTGAGTTTTTATAACCATTGGAGAATCATTATTGCAGTCTGTCAGGGCACAATATCCTGCTGCCACTGCCATCAGGAAATGTACAGATACTATGAAGGGTTGTACATGGTCAGCAACACTGTTAAGGCAGGTGGTACGTATCAAAGTAACATCCACATGAATGGCAGGACCTATGATTTCCCAACAGAACATTACCCAAAGCATCAATCTTCATCAATTGCCCATGACCCTATAACCGGTTTACCAGTTTTCTCTCCTTGGATCACTTTTGGTACATCCTGAACATTGCAGACCAGGAACATCCCACAAGAGCTGCAGTTTTGGAGATGCTCCGACTCATCTAGCCATCACAGTTTGGCCCTTGTCAAAGTGGCTCACATCCTTACAATTGCTTTTTTTTTTTTTTTACTTTTAAGGAAAAAAAATATTCTCACTGCTTAATTTATCCTAACCACTTCCAGTGCCTTTGTAACATGCCATCAATGTTATTCATTTCACCTGTCAGTCATAATGTTATATACAGTGTATATAGTCATAATATTGTAAAAAAAAAAAAATGCAATTTTGCAATTTTTGTTGCATGTAATAAAAAAAACTAAATTCTTCTCAGGTGATGACGATGATCGAGCTGGACCATCTGACATTTCAATCAAAAATCATGGGTAAGTTCTAAACCGTTCCTGCACTACCACTTTCCTTCACACGGCTTGATCTTGACTCTAATCCCATCACTACTCTGGATTCTTCTCCAGTGGCCAGGTCGAGTCCCCAGCGGTTGCTGGAGCTGTTGGAGACAAACACTGTCCAGCATCGGGTTTTTACGTCAGCTCATCCCCCATCAAATCTTTCACTCCCATTTCCGAAGCTAAGGACTGCTTAATAGACTTCCAACAGCAATATGCGGACAGGCCGAGCCGGAGACTAGGGAGGAAGAGGAAATTTAAGAGATAGCATGACAATATGCTTTGTAACACTGGTTTCTGCTTTTTTTTTAATGCAAAGTCTTTTTGTGTAGTTTTGTATACTATTTTATAATGACTGTAAAAATGCAATTAAATATCTTCTGTATGGAACTGTGCTTTGTCATTTCATTTTTGCTCATGGTTGTTTTCTTGTATATTCTGTCCGATGACAGCAGCAGACAATCTGCTAAGACTGACAAGTAATCGTAGAATGGTTTTATTGGAAACGAATGGGTTTCCTGCTGTAGTGCACCTCATGAAACTCATTTATTGGATATTTTAGTGATTTTAATTGTACAGACAGAAGCCTTTCTCTCTATACTATCTATTATAATCACTAAAATTAATTAGCAAAAGTTTCAAGGTACAATCGACTGTAGCTGGGAGTGGGAGAAGTGTGTGTGTGTGTGTGTGTATATAGCATGGCAGAATGAGCGAGAATGAGATGCGAACTCAAGCCGAAGTAAACATTAGCTAGGTAGTGCAGACGGCACAAACCAGAATAAACTTGCAATTAAATCTGTGAATTCATGTAGCTGGATAGAGATGATGAAAGTGTGAGGGGTGGGGGGAACACTAAATTTGAGAACTGATTATGGATAGTTATGGATAGACTTTATTCCAGGAGCTGCAGACTTAATTATCATTTTACTGTGAACTAACAGAAAATACACTGAGTCAACTTGTAGGTGTGTTCGCATTAGCTCTGTACTGCAAATATCTGATCACCTAAAATTCATTTTTGTGTCTAACATGATTTTTGTTTTGGCACATGGACAACATCAACAAGACATCGGATAACAGCACTGAAAAACTTGAGAAGATACAGAGTAGTTAATGGGCGCCAAGGAAAGTCACACCTATAGAAACTATTCATGTTTGGAAGGCATTCCTGGAAGAGATTTCCTCCTGAAAGTGGGGCTTGGCACGTTTGCAAACGAGAGTGCTGTCTTCTGGTTACTACAGCTGTTGATTTTGATAGAAGAATGTAGCTTTCGTGTGGAAAGTAAAGGGGGATATCTCTGGATACAGCTACGGGCTAGAAAGTCTGAATGGCTGACCACGTCTAGCCATGGTGGAAATAGACAAAAGAGCATGACTGAGCTTGTGAAGTAGGCTTCACAGTAGGCTTCGCATTCCTAGTCCAGCTATGCTAGTAGGTTCAGCAAGAGGCAAGCTTTGGGCCAATGCCTCAACAGCTATCTAAGCTGGTAATTGTAAAAGAAAAACCAACCTTTTTTAAAATAGTAAACTCAAGGTAAGGTGATCATATTTCAGCTCTTAAAAAGAGGACACTGGGGCCAAACTGGTGTCCGTTGTGATTAATGTGTTGTGGCTGGGGGGCTTCCAGTAGGCCTAAGATGTAGGACCATGGCGGTGTGTGTATGTGTGAGGGTATATGAGGGTATGAGGGAGTTAAATATCTCTATAAACAATGCAACTGTGTTAATGCAACTGACATTAATGCATAAATATTTACTAATTTAACAAAATGAATAAATTGCCTTAATAGCCAATATGGCCAAAACATCTCCTTTCATTTCTGCTTATGTGCTTTTAAAAACAGTTTTAGTTTTACCATCTTTTATATAACTTCTTTAATATTATAACTTCTATTTTTTTTGAAGGCCAATAAAATAAAAAATTATATAAAATAATAATAATAATAATAATAATAAAATAAAAAGTCAGCTAAAGCCAAAATGATTCGTGTTCATTTCCGCATACGGTGAGGAACTTTTAGGCTGTGGTCAATCGGCCGTGGTGGGGAGCGGATTGACGTAAATACAGGTACACACAGACCAATAGTGGTGATGGGAGGGCGGGACTTGAGCAGTTTGCTCAATGATTGACGTAAATACAGGTACACACAGACCAATAGTGGTGATGGGAGGGCGGGACTTGAGCAGTTTGCTCAATGATTGACGTAAATACAGGTACACTCAGACCAATAGTGGTGATGGGAGGGCGGGACTTGAGCAGTTTGCTCAATGATTGACGTAAATACAGGTACACGCAGACCAATAGTGGTGATGGGAGGGCGGGACTTGAGCAGTTTGCTCAATGATTGACGTAAATACAGGTACACGCAGACCAATAGTGGCGATGAGAGGGCGGGACTTAAACAGACGCGTGTAACGGATGTGTGACGACTGTAAAAACAAAAACTGTCGTAAAGTCAATGCACAATTTTAGACTCCAAAAAGAGGACATGTCTGAAAAAGAGGACGCCTGGTCCTCCTGCTTAAATCCACACCAATAACATTAACATCCATGTTTGTGATCCCATAGTGGATGCACAGTAATGTAAAACACCTAGATATTTTTTTTAAAAATATATTATATTATAATATAACAATTATTGTAATAATTAAAATAATTATACTATAATTATATTAATAATTATAAAATTATTGCTGAGTTACATTTCACATTTTACTATTCTCATCTTTTTTACTGAATACAGTCATTCAGAGTTTTCACTTCAACAAAAATAAGAATATTCATCCCATGCTTTTTTTCTCTTGCCAGTTATCTTTCACATATTTTGTTCATATTTTATAGTAGTGTAAAATGAAATAGCCTAACACTATGATAATTCATATTTCCGCTCAGTTCTGCCTCTTACTCACCACACACTAAGTCTGTTGAACAGGGTGAAGACCAGGTGGGCTCAGTAGTCAGGATTACATAGTGTGCGCTCAGCTCTAGCTAGAGTTCTGAAATTACTTTAATGTAAATATATAGGCTATAATCACATATCCTGATTCTTGATTTTATATACTTGCTATTTTATATACACAGCTTCTATTTTACTTTTACTGTAATATATATCTTTGGTTTCTCACTTTTAATTCAGGAATATTTTGACACTGTATGACTAGCAGGGCGAAGGTAAACCTGCACAGTCTACCAACTGTATAACCCACAGCAAAAAGCCTCAACGTTTGGCTTGTACCAACAACATGCCAAGATCTTCTCCAAACTCATTACTACTGGTCATGTCTGCTAACATACGTTAACCTAAATGACTGTAGTTATAGTGATCAGATGCTCTTCAGATGTCCATATCTTGCTGCAAGCAATGAGATAAAGCAGTTTCACTCAAACTGAAACTGCTGACTTGTGAATGTGCTGAATGCTTTTGTGTTTTTCTAGCTCAAAGGTCATCAAGCATCTCCAGGGCTGAGTTGGATTAGACTACATGGGTTCCACAGGCCTGAGAACCACTATTATAGGATGGACCAGACACACAAACTAACTAACAATCATAACCTACTACACAGTTTTGCTCTTTGTACTAATAGCAAAACTACTAATGCTAATACTGACACTAAGAACCTAACTACAGCAGCAATGGTGGATTTACATGTACATTTCCATATAATGTAGAAATTAAAGATTAAACTTCAGAACTATTTTTAAAGTTTCCTAACTGACTCACTTTCCAACATCTGCAGACATAAATGACTATAAAACTACACTTACTATGTAAAGCACTGGTACACTGAATTTAATGAATAGTCTGTTTAAAGCTGTATCAGAATCCTGACCCCTAGTGGAGGTTCAGAGTTCAGGTCTCAAACTGTTACTTCCGGCCCAGGAAACAGCCAGTCTTGTGTTTAAATACTTAATACAACTCCCAAATCATTTAGCCTTTAGCTTTATTTTCACTGATTTTGTCTAAGTTTAAAACCCATTACAAACGGCCAAGTTAAGAGGTCACGGTTGTCCAGTGGTTGTCTGAACCAGACAACATTACACTAACCTATCTGCGGGTCTGGCTATAGCTCACAGTTGAAGGCAAAGACAAAATGTCTTTTTCAAATCCTAAAAAATGTTGAGCAAGATGTGCTTAACTGGTATTAAAATATATATTTTTTAAAAATGAATTTGAAAAACTAGTGACTCTTAGGTGTTGGCCATTGTTCTCTCAGGTAGAGGATGTTTTACCCTCACACACACCCCTCCACCCTGGCTACCCGCTAAATGACTGCAGAAGGTGATGATGGGTCATAGGATTTATGTGATCCAGGTCTAAGGGAACATACAGAGGAAGAACAATAACTGTTGGCACAATGTTGTACTGGCCTTTAGACGCAAGAGGTGTTAATAGTCACCATTTAGAGACAACATGCCCCATTATCCTTATATGGATTGAATTAGTTGTGTTTGAACGGATGCTGTCTATTGACATATTTCATCCTTCTTAGTCTAGGGTTAATACATCTGATAATTTAACAGCTTGTGTCAGCTTCATATACAGTCTTATGGAAAATTTAAAATAAATAAATAATATATTAAATGTACAAAAATACACAATGTGATTTGTGTAAAAGGAATAAAACATTAAAGACCCTATGCTTTATTATTTCCCTAGTATATTAAAATAAGAAAATTAGTAGGAACATAAGGCATTTGTATATGTATGTTATATGTAATAATGTATATATATATATATATATATATATACATTTTGTAAATATAGAGGATTTGTTCACTTTTTCATAAAAAAAAAATATATATATAATGTGTGACCAGGTGTTCCCAGATTTGTGCATAAGACTGTTATTAATTCATTTACTCAAATATATATATTTTGAACTTAACAGCAATAAAGTTAGGCAAATAAAGCATAGGCTAACTAACAGGCATTGTTAGTTCAGCATAAAAATCTTAAAAGTTGTTTATAAGAAAAGTTGTTGGAAATATTTAAACATTTTTGGGGATCAGAACTGATTTAAATCAATGAGCTGCAATTTTTACTACCAGAGTCACTTTTCCTTAAAAACAACACAATTCATTTATTTTATGTTAAAATGAATTATTTATAATTAAGATCCTTTACACTGTCCTGTAATCTATAGAGTTGCTAGGCTAGTGCTGCTAACGCTGGACTAGACCAGTCTCACACGTGCAAAGCTAGCTAGTGCTACATACACCCCCAACAGCCCCACAGTTCAGCTTAAATAAAATAAAGTTGGATCTGGATGATGTTCAGAGCGGGTTGAGAGATGTTTCTGTGTGTGAATTTACAGAAATTAGTGAAAGTCTAAGAGCAGTTTGTTATTAGCGTTAGCCTAGGTAGCTAGTGCTGAACTTAAGAAGCACTGATCAGCCGCGCCTGGCCTCAGCGATCAATCATGCCGAACTGGCCCTCTTAGTATAGCCTTGTGTGACAGATCTGCCTAATTTTGAAGCTAAGTGTACTTTTATTATAACATAAGCAACTTAAACATGCCACATATAACGGACTTATATGTCTAAACACAATATGCAGGGTTCGTCTGACTGCGTACAAGCTGGCCAACTAACAACGACCAACACGTTCTCTGTTTGATTAATAAACTGATGGATCTGAGAGTTTCTGAGCATCATATCCTATCTTTAACATTGTCCTATCTTTAACCCCAATTGAAGTCATTTCCCATTGCCACCCACTAGCTTGGACTCCCCCTCTATTACACAAGGCCACCAGTAGGGGGGCCTTTTACCAGACAAGGACCCATTTAAGTCTCCAAATGGTTGCTTGGGTTGTCAAAGTTCTATATTTTGAGGCAAAATATAAAATAAAATAAAGAAAATCTGTATTTATGAATTCGCTATTCTAAGGTTTACTTATTGCTGATTCAGGCTTGTGTGAAAGAAAAGCACCACAAAAAGAACAAGGCGCTCTGGAGCTGACCTCCCCCCAAAGTAGCAGAACTACAATGTAAAAAAGTAGATTAACAGTAGACTCCTCACTATTACACTTATAAGGGTACAAGTGTGGAAATCATCAGGATAGTCCAACTCTATCTGCATTTCTACTCGAGCAGACATTACTGAGTTACTATCCAAGTCCGTTGGTTGGTATGTATATTGAGTCCTCCATTTCATGTTCATGAGTGAGTTGGGGTAGAGTATGGAGGCCCACCTACACAGCGGACTGTGACTGTGCTGTTGTAAAAATCAGGTGTTATTTATGGTTTTGCCACCATGTGTTTTTTTTTTCTTTTTGGTGGTATTTGTAATGACCAAACGAAAAAAGCACAATGAATCTCGTTTTCTCAGCAGCTCTTGAGGCCCCATGTGCTTTTCATGGCCTTGTTTTATAGGTTTAAAGGTTATCCAATAAGTACCCTTATATAGTCTTCAGTGTACTACTGCCAAATATCCAAGTGATGCCAAGAGTCACTAGCTCTACAGCAGGAGAAAAGGTGTGCACAGCCTTAAATCAGTCTTAAAGTTAAGGAATTCAAATAAATATTACAGTTATTAAAGCATTGTGGAGGTTAGGACAGCTGTATAATGTGATTTATGTGCAAAAAATGTACATATGATTTTATATGGTTTTATAATACCTGTAACTGTAAAGTGTGTGGTGTCTTTGCCAGGCCTTATTTGAAAACGGCATTTGAATCTCAAGGGGACCTCCTGGTAAAATGAATGTTAAATAATAATAATAATAATAATAATAATAACAATAATAATAATAATAATAATAATAATAATCATAATCATAATCATAATAAAATAATATATAATAATAATGTTATTAATAATACATTGTATTATTTAATACTATTAATGTTTCTAATAATAAATGTGGAATTAATGGAGTGTCTTTTTATTGCAGATGAAATGAAGGGCTAGAAAAAAGCCCCTACAGTAGTACTTTCTCGTAAAGTGTACTGTTTTTTTACTCAGCAGCTAGACACAGGTCGAGGCGTGCGATGATTAAGGCATGCAGCTCACACAGTGCTAATTGGTGGGTATGAGCTTCCAGCACATGTTCACTACACTGGCCTCATAGCTCCAGTGCAAAGACTAAAGGGTTACATTTCAAACATCACACATGTCTTGAACGATGGCCTAAGTGTGGGGTAAAGGGAAAAGTCACAAAATTTGTTTGTTCCCACTGAACTACTCCTTTAAATGAAATGGGCCTAATTCTGGACCTCTGGAAAGGAGTACACACACACAGGAGTGCACGAGCAGCCTTTCGAGATGGATGGGTGGTCATTTCTGTTTTGCTTTAAAGGGAACAGGATATTGAAGTTTACTCTTTGGTACACACTCACAAAGAACTGCTGGGTTTTTTTGTAGGTCCAGCATTAAGCAGGCCTGAGCAAAGAATACATGTTATTATACGCTGCCATAATAAGCTGGTGAGGCTCATAGAGAACGCTCATGCTTATAATAAGCTGTACATTCTGTTAGGATCATGTTGCTGCTCCTAAATATGAAAGTATTAATAGTTGTGGACAAATACAAGTACTGCTCCATATATGCAATGACACCTAGCTGCCAAAAGACTAATGTTCAGTAAGTTACTCTGGCAAAACAGCCTTGATGAGAAATGATCAGTGTCTCTGGGAGCGAGCGTGAGTGATCCTGATTCAACTAGCCCGGGACCAGCCACTGTTTGGGGGGATGGACCTCAGAAGCGCTCCACATGTGGGACAGCTTCCAGACCAGATTCATGTCTGAAATAGAGCTGTATGTAGGACAACTCTGATTTTCCATCTGCCTTTGTCCAGCCTACTATTGTAAAGCAAAGGCAGGCAGCACCATTTCATTTAATCCAGATAAAACCATGAAAATAAGGATTTTTTTTATTTAAATCTGTGAAGACCATGTCCATAATCACTGTGTTTGTGCTGTTTACTCTCCTACCTGTAGTTAGGTATTCTGAAGAAATTCTGTTAATCTCTCTCTCCATCCGTTTGGCCTAGTTGTGTGGCACTGCACTGACCATCATCGCTGACCCCATGACAAACAGTCAGACGCTGGACCACTTCAGGACCGCTGGAGTGGATAAAACCCCCCTTAACAATAAACACAGACACACACATGAGCATGGCAAGCCATGATATTTAGTCATGCTAATGTGGACTGCTATGGTCAGACAAGGACATGACCTTTGTTACTAGCAAGGCAATATTTTTATTTCTATCACAGGCAATTCAATTACTGCCTAAAACGGCTTTGCCCTCCATTTCAGTGTCCGTGTGTGAGTTGGGATAGAGTAAGGAGGCTCACCTATGACTGTGCTGTTGTGAAAATCAGGTTTGATCTGTGGTTTGCTATCATGTGTTGTGCATTTTAATATTTGTGCTACCAAAAGTAACACCATTTCTAAAGTGAAATAGCCCAAAATAACTGCTAACGCCTCCTATGCTTTTCATGGCCTTGTTTCATAGCTTTAAAGGTTATCTTATAAATACCATCTTCAGTCTACTACAACTTCACCGCACCACCAAATATCCTCCAGTGTAGTTTTTATACATGTATAAAGTGTGTTTCTACCAATGACTGGTATCTGAAGTTGCAGAGGAGAGTGTTGTCTGAAAATATCCTGGTTACAGCTGAGAAACACGTCAGCGCGCCCCCTGCTGGAGAATCCAGTAACGACAGAGCCGTTTTCACATTTGTAAACGTGACCGTGCAGTGATGCAGGGTTTGGACAGGGCAGTTAGCAGGGTTTTCATTCTAACTCCTAAAATACAGACACTTCTCTTTATTTTATTTTATTTACAGCCTCAATTCATGGGGACGTCAGACACAATGTGGCCCTGATTGCAGGGATCACGTGACTCACAGAAGCCCTCCTGCATTTTACCCTTTCTGCATAAACCCCCTCTTTACTCAAAGTGAGAATGGGGGGAAGGGGGGTGGGGGAATTAAACCCTTTTCACTCTACATAACTTTATAAATATTATATTGTTGAAATAGTCAATAAATATATACATCCTTATATATTATAATATGTGTATAAACAATTTAAAAAGTTTTTCATAAAATAAAAATAATAGAATTGAATAGAATATTTCATTTTAGCACGAGATATATATATATATATATATATATATACGTGTATATATATATATATGAGTGTGTGTATGTATATATAGATATATATGTTTATTTATATGAGATGAAAGTAATTCATTAAATTAAGTATTTAAATAGTTTTATAGAGTTTTTTAGATAGATTTATATGTACTAAAGATATACAGCATAACATATATAATATTATAAAACTGTAGATACAGTTGATATGTTTGCATGTTTATATAGGTAACATTCATTCAATGAATCACGTTTAAATATAAATAAACAGATACAAATAAACAATTGGATTTAGCAAAAAAGAATATATATATATATATATATATATATATATATATATATGAGTGTGTGTTTAGACAGTTTTAATATAGTACATTATTATTATTTTTTCCTTTTTCTGTTTTTATTTTTATACACATTGTAATAAACAATATCAATATATGTGACAATGTATATATATATATATATATATATATTCTCTCTCTCTCTCTCTCTCTCTCTCTCTCTCTCTCTCTCTCTATGACTAAACAGCTCGTTTCTGTCTAAAGGGCCACAATAGCCTCGTTAATAACAGATAAACTTCTTATTATAAAGTTCTTTGGGAAATCGAGTTTGGCCACACCTAGATCCTGCCCCATTTTCGCAAAAAACACACACACACACACACACACAGCAACCAACCAACCAAGCTTTTCGTCTGTAGCGTTTCTGTGAGTGTGCCGGTGAGTACCCGGCTGTGTAACTTGATAGGGGGCAGAGAAAGAGAGCGAGAGAGGGGGAATAAGGGAATGCTGAACTGCAATGGAGCAGAATACCATACAGGTAATACAACTTCCAACTTTATATTCCTGTAAACAGGCCGGCGAAGCCGTTCACGCCTGGGAGTCATGTAGCTACTTCCCAAACGCTGGCTGTTTTCCTCTGCAGTGTGTGTGTGTGCTCTTCTGAGGGTGTCCCCCTCTGCAATATCGCCACGTTTTGAATTTAGTTAAAAGGCTGAATTGATTCTCATCTCAGCCCAAACGACTCTCGACCAATTTCGACTCAGCTGAGCGAGGCGAAACTTTTGGGATTGTCGTAAAACTCGGGCTAAAACGCTGCCTGTCTGGGTCGATGTGTGTAGCGTGTGCTCGGACCGAGCTGCATTGTTGAATTGAAATTGGCCGAATTAATTTTAATTTCAATATTTCGATATTTTTTTTTGTTAATGATTAATTTCTTTGTGTGTCGTGTCGACTGCCTAGCTCCTCTCTCCACCCCCACCCCCACATTTTCACATTTGCCTAACAGAATTTGTTTTATTTTTCTCCTTCTGCCTCGAGTTTATTATTAAACCTGTGGGGACGGATTTGTTTGAAAAATCAATAAATACATCAAAATTTTTAAAAAATCGGCTGATGGTCGCAGATCGGGGCTGTTTTTCGAGTCACTAAAAGTAAAATAAGGGAACTTTACTTTGAAATGACGTGGTGATTTTGAAAGGCTCGGAAATATTGTTGAGGACAGGCAGACAGACATGAACTAGGTGGAGCAAATGATTTATAGTAAAGCTCGAACATCATGAGCTGCTCGGCTGTAATTTTCGGATTAATGTCGAGCCGTGTTATTGAATTTCGTCGTTATCGCGAATATCGTTCGTGAATTCGCAGTATAGCGACGGTTGGCCGTAGACTTCAGCCGAGAGCAACACAAGCCTGGATGTAAAGCCTGCATTATTATTATTATTTTTATTATTATTTTTTTTTATTTAATTTTTTTTTTTATCATGTCGAATTAGCTACACTTTAGGAAGCGAGGCGGCCACAAATACTCAAAAATATCGCCTGCATTTCAGTGTCGGAAGTTAGGAAGTCGTGCTCGTTGAATGAATCTGGCACGAAAATAACAAATGGTGAGCCTAACGTCGGTGCGGGCTGTGTGTTTTTCCATATTGAGCAGTTTTCGACTGTAACCGTTTGTCTTGGTAACCATCTGTGATACATTTTCCACAGCAATATTGGCCAGCTATTACTGTAGCCTAAACACTGCTGGCTCCTGCCGCTCCAAGGTCACAGAACTTGTAGCTCGTGTGTTTTTTAAACCTCTTTCCTGTTGTGTTTACAGCTCACCATTTTCCCCTGCTATCGCTGATATTATCTGGGTGTTTCTAGTTCAAATACATCGAGAGGCAGTCTTCATATTTTGCGGTTGCGAGCTAGCCTTGCTAAAGCCCAGCAGGCTGTAGTACCTGCTTTCCACCACTAGGCGCTGGACATGTGGCTTAGCTCTCATTCTCATAGGATAAGGGGCTGAAGGGGGTATGTATGTATGTATGTGTGTATGTATGTCTGTCTGTATGTATGTATGTATGTGTGTATGTGTTGGGGGTGGGGTTAGCTGGGAGCTGCTTACTTCCTCAGCCCTCTGGGGGGGCATTTCCACAAAGCTAAATTTCTCTGTAAGCCTGATAACCTATAAGCCAAATGCGAGGCATAAACGATCCCTAAGTTTGACTTTGGGCTCAAGTTATCTGTCTTTGCTGAGACATTGTGCTCGGTAGGACACTCCTCCCAGTGGTAACACTGGGTAATGATCATGGAAAATATTACTTTGAAAAACATAATGTCAGCAATTCCACATACCGTGTCCAATTCTGCAATTAAACAAGCTAAATTAGTCCAGTAATCCAGTTTATGTGGTAGTAAAGTTCAAGCTCTGGTTTGTGTGGATTTCTTTGGGTCTAACCCGTACCCGTGTCCGATCCTCATCTCAGACAAATATGTTAAAGTGCTTAAAAAGTGGAAATGGCCTGAACTTGTGATGAAAGTTTGTTTATTTATTTTAATGGTGATATAATTGTGTGTGTGTGTGTGTGTATATATAGATAGATAGATAGATAGATATATAGATATAGATGGATAGATATGGCAAACATCCAACAGTGCACAAATGTTGTCATGCTGTTATACACAAGGTGGTGTGTGTGTGTGTGTATATATACACAAGGGGATTCAATTCAATTTATAAATGATCATTAAAAAACTAATTTTAAGCCATCTGGGTTGATTAGAAATCTAACATAAAAATAGCCATTAACTGGATCATGGGGTTTTTGTCTTATGATATTGCTTCTATACAAGGGGATTCAGATTTGCTGAGTTCAGATCACATGTCTTATAAATAAGTGATGATAAAAATCATCACAATAATCATATTTTATCCTGGTCTGGTTCAATCGGTTTTTAAAAATCGCTTCACATTCGACCAAATGAAATCTAACATTTCAAATAAAGGCTCTGACTGATTACGGCTCGTCACACGTTCATGTCCTGTCCTGATCATGGGGTTTTGCCGTATATTTTTAGCTTCCCCTACTTGTTGGCGTCCTTGCCTTGCAGTTCTACTGCAGATCTGAAGAGGTAGACTGTAAGAGGTAAACCTGCCTTGGCTGATTGACTGACAGAGCTTGTGGTGAGGTAAATTGGTGTACATGTTGCTTTTGGGCTGAACCATCACAAGCAATTGCAGAGCTTTTATACAAGGGCTTTAAAGCTTTTATTTTTGCAACCCTCCACCACACCGTCACCTCCGGGCGGGGGCGACGACGACGAATGGGGCTGGGACTGGGACTGGCTGTCTACCACAAAGCAGAAATTGCTGAGTTCATTTCAGATGATTTATAAATTAATTGATGATAATCACATTTTAGCCTGGTCTGTTTCGAATGGTTTGAAAAATCGCTTCACGTTCTTTATAAATGAAAATACAACATTTCAAATTACGGGTTACGGCTTGACGCCCGTCCATGTTCTGTCCTGATTGTGGAGTTTTTGTCTTATATTTGATAACCACAGAACCACGTTGGCACTGTAGATGTGGAATTTCCTTTTTCGAACTATCACATTTTGCCCTGCAGAGAAAGAGAGGGGGGGGGGAAGAAGTATGTGTGCATTTTTCCATCACTATCAGAGCTGTTTCTAAGTAGCTTAATACACTGGAATGTGTTTTCAGCCACAGAAACATTACCAGTGACGACCAAGGAAGTCTTAGTAGTTTAAAGATGACTAAAATCCAGTGTAATTCGCCCTGTTTTAGAACGTACTGTTGCTTGCTCTGAAAGATTTTTTTATGCAATGAGTTGAGGGAACCACTCGCATGAACCTTAGCTAATTGAAGCAGAAGAATGCAGGCTTTTGTCAGTGACGTAGCGCTACTTTGAGAAATGTGCAATGGGTATTGCAGAAATGGATAATTTGGATCATGTGAAGGGGTGGCTGTATGTGTTTGTCCGTGCTGTACGCAGAGTGAAGCGCTCTTGAACACAAGCGTCTTGAATCCTGTAAAGGTTTCCCTGGTCTTTTCTGTTTTCTTAGGCACTTAGCAGCTTCATCTGGCCACCAGGGAGCACATAAATCAGTCATTATGATCAAGACATGTTCTTTCTGGATTTCTAGAAGATGGCAGTTTTGTGAAAAACCACATAAGCAGGTCTGTTTTTAGATTGCTTAACAACTTAATGCTGTGTGAGGATTCAGGGCATGTGTTTTACTTTGCACAACGCTACCTGGCTGCTAAGTGTAAGCTTCCTTTACTCATTGGCGTCATTACCTTGCAGTTCTGCTGCAAACCTAAAGGGGTAGGCTTTAGACACCCCTTGGCTGATTGACTGTCTGCATTTGTGGTGAGGTAAAGTGATGTACATGTTGCTTTAAGGCAAAATCATTGTTGGGTTGCTATCCGCCGTTACTAGCTTACTGTATGCAAGGTTGGTAACAGTCGAATTCTTCTGTGCTTTTTTCTTCATCAGTGGTTAGGCCCCCCCTGCTGTCGGCGAGGCACCTTCTCTTTCTACAAGTCGGTGTGCCACAGGCCAGAGGATGGGGCCCCTGTTAAGGTCTGGACGCTGGGGGAGTTCTACTATGTGCGCTGTGGCCCTCAGGAGCCAGTGTGCATCGCAGAGGTCACCCTGCTGTGGGAGGACCAGAAACAGGGCCACCTGCTGGCCAGCTCCAGACTCTACTTTCTCCCGGAGGACACCCCCAAGGGCAGGACCGGGGAGCATGGAGAGGTAAAGGAAGCGGAATATTAGAAAAGCCTGTAAAAAAAAAAATGCTGAAATGATTCCAGTGTTTTTTTTATTTATTAATAATAGTGGCAATAGATTCATTAATAGTGTCTTTTATAAGCAAAAATGCAGCATAAAAAGTTGTACTGTGTAATTAACTAAAACTGTTATAAAAACGTATTAAAAAAATGGCAATGGTAGAATCAAATAGGGCTGGTCAATATGATAAAAATACGATATCACAATATTTAAATACATTCTTCACGATACACAATATTTGTCATGATACATGTAATCACAGACAAAATACATTAGTAGTGAAACTACTATTCAGAAACTGTGCTGAATACAGTGATTATTATTCAACATCTGCTGCACTTCATTTAATTAAACTAGTCTAATCACACTGTTTGTAATGAAACCTGCAGCTGACCAGTGTTTATTAAGCACTAACGATATGCTTAAAACATCGTATTGTGTTTTACGATAACACAATTTATTACGATACGATAAAATATCGTCATATTGCCCAGCTCCAGGATCAAATGGAAAGAGCACATGAGTGTTTAAGAAAATAATAGAAATTAGGAACATGGAAATTTAAATGTGCTTGGAATGACACAAAAAGGGAATAAAATGTTAACACTTTCAGTGTCTTAAAAAAATAATATATTTTTATAATACCAGCACTTGATCTTAGGTCTGGCAGCCATTTTGTATTATTATATATTTATAACTATTATTCAATAGTATGTGCAGAACCCAGACTATATAGGCCTCTCACAACATTCATTGCAATTACAGCAAATGGCAGTGCATAATACTTTTAACACTTTTATTATTAAATAATTAATATATAAAGTAGTAAATGCACAAGAAGACCAATCGCACATCTCAAACCCTAAATCTGTACTTGATCTGTTCCTGTGTTAGTAGAAAAGCGCTCTCCCATAAATGTTTACCAGCCTGCAGTCTCTGTACTGGTAGAGTTCATGTTAATCAGAAAGGCTTTCCAGCTGCCATGTCACAAGCTAGGCTTGTAATTTATAGCTAACTGTTGAAACAATCAAAGATAATTAGGGTAACTTGAACTGCTCTTGAGCTTTTGTAGTGTATTCCAGTGTCTAATGCCTCAGCGAAATGAGCTGCCTTTAAAACCCCCAGATATTTATTCTACTGGAAAAACACAGTTGTCAGAGCAGCAGCTCCATGTGTATGCGTAAGACTCATGGCATGGTTTAAAAAAAAAAAAAGTCATAGCATTTGGAAGCTGGAGTCAGATTTCTCACCCATGTTTTATTTAAACATGATGTTGTTAAAGCCACACAAATCTGCCTGACTGGCAGGGAATTTTAAGCAACACACTCCCGCTCAGAGTTTTTGTTACTGTTTTTAATGTAACACAGTTTTAAAGGCGGATTCTGGCATCAGCTGTGGTTTTACATCTGTTTTCAGCGTTTTGGATGGATCCTTCTTGCCTAGGGGTTGGTGGCCTATTGTTACTGGTTGCAGCAGAGAGTAGAAGGCAACCCCTTTGTCACTTGGGTGTCAGAAGATATTAAGTCATCAACCAGCAAAACCTGATTCGGCCTGTTTTAAAGCTTGTGCAAAGTTTCTGTTTGTCCAACTCTGCTGCCTTTTAGTTGACCTGTTGCCACTAAATTGTGAGGTTTAGTAAGGCACAAATTTCACATTATATAAATGGGACATATATTAAATATGTGGTTTTATAAAATGATTACATTCAGGGAGAAGGAGCATGCCTGAAGCCCTCCCTCCACCAAATCTAACATCCTATAAATACCATCTCTACTCTGTGCAACCCTCCATCACCCAGTCACCTCCCCTTCAACCTGGTCATCTATCATTCGTGGTCCATGTATCAGAAGGAGGGGGGGGGTGGCTTCCTACCAAAAGGCAGAATCCACATGAACATGAAGTTCTTCCTCTGGTACTGTTGTTTTTTTTTTTCCTTCAGGTCATCTTATAAGCTGAAGGCATGGTCTGAACTCGCAAAATCAAACATGAAGAGTGGCTATAAATTTGTCTTTTGTTGATGTTCATAATATTGCGAAAAGTGGTCCACTCTTAAAATGTTCACTTGTTTAATCAAAGCTAGACCCCGTTTATAACTCACTTTCTAGAAGAATCCATTAACCATCTCATCAGTTTTTAAAATGCAGTACTGTGCAGAAGTTTTAGGCACCTAAGGACATTTATCTTGGCAATAACTGTGTGTTTGCTTGGATGAGGAGCATATGGCATTAGACCCTAATCTTAAGTCCAGTAAACCGAAAGAAGAACTTCTCATTTTGAAGAAAGTAGTTGAAATCTTGTGAGCTAGTTTGAACTAATTTGACATCATTAAGCAGTGCTTTTTTTTGGATGATTGCTAGAACTAATACTAGACTCACACGATTAACAGAACACTTCTGTTTAACTAATGTTCAAGGTGAAAAAAGCAACAAAAAAAAAAAAACAGAGAAGCTTTAAAATGGAATAAAACTGGAAATGGATAATTCTAAATAACTGTACTTGCAATGATGCCAAATGATAAGTGTTTTATCCAGTGTTTGTTGTTGTTGTTGTTTTTTTGTTTGTTTTAGAAATTAATAAACCAGCTCAGATTTGGAATATAGTCTGGCAGGCATTAAAAAAAAAAAGATTATATACAGCTCTGGGGAAAAAAAAAAAAAAAAGACCACTTAAATTCATTTCCTTAAATTTGCATCTCTACATGAATGGCAGCCATTTTATTCCAGGCATTTCAAACAAAGCTAAGTTACCTGAATTTGCAGACAATGAATGGCATTAAGTCACCCAACAGCGATGTGAAAGACTAGTGGAGAGCCTGCCAAGACATGAAAGCTGTGATTGGCAGTCCAGGTTATTTCACCATACTGATTTTTGAATGCTCTCAAAGTTCAAATATTTGTACTGTGGTGTTTAAATTTGAATAATTACTTAATTATTAGAATTTTTTTTTTTTGCATTATATGAGCAGTACATTTTGAGCATTTGTCATTTCTGCTAATAAATACATGCTCTAAATAGCAATATTTTTATTTGGAGTTTCCCTAAACACATTGCCTATAAATAGTAAAACCAGAGAAACCGATCATGTAGGTTTTTTCAGGAGCTGTGTTTAAACTATTATTCAATAATATGTACAGAGTCGAGATCACAGTATTCCTTAAAATGGCAATAAATAATGCTTTTTATTATTATTAAATTGCTGTTCTGAAATATAGTTTTTACGAACAAAAACACCCTTCACTCATCATTAAGCACTGATTTACCAAACCAGGTATGGATGACTATAACAATAAATAATACTGTAACACTATAACAATAAATAATACTGTACTCCCATGAGGAGAACGTTGGAGATGTTTTAATGAACACAGTGATGTATTTGTGTGTTTAATTCTAATAACCAGTGTTTTACTAAGCAAATAAACTTACCTATTGCCCAGATAAGATTTATATAGTTACAGTTTTCAAAACTTGCACAATATTGTATATCTCATGTCCGTCTCTCTTTTTTCCTTACTTACAGCAGCTACGTAATACACTCACAGAATAACACCTCTTTCTAATTACTAGCTTTTCTTTTTTCCTTGGTGTAGGTTGGAAATCTGGGGGATATTGGATATCTAGATTCAGGTTCAAGTGAAATGGGAAAATGCATGAAAGATGCCTATAAGCCGCTGTGTTCCAGTGTTCATATATTGCACAAATATATGACATTTTGTTGTCGTGTTTACGAAAGCAGAAGCTGTGTGTTGGGTCAAATGTGGGGTGAAAAAATAAGAAGCTAACTTTCTAAAAGTATTGTTAGAAACAAAAGCTGTACTTTAGCTTCCCGATCTAAAGCTCTCACCACAAGATTTTATGAGTGACAACTTTAGGATACACTATGACACTCTGGTCCTGCACATTTCAGTGGTTTCCTGCTCCAGCACAACACCTTCCAGTCAGGAAGGGCTGATTAGCTGGATCAGGTGTGCTGGGAGCAGAGTATATATAGTAAAAATGTGCAGGGCAGAGAGTCCTCAAGCACCAGGGTTGGGAACCACCATCCTATGACTCATGTGAGAACGAGACACACTGCTTTGTCATGTTCTTATGAGCTCATGAACAATGGATCAATGTTGTGTATCTCCTAGGATGAAGTCCTTGGTTTGTCGAAGAAAATTGTGATCAGAGTGGAAGACTTGGTGAACTGGACCTGCCTAGAACCACCCCAATGGAAACATAGCTGTCCAAAGAGCAATGGCCTCCACATACCTGACAGTCCTCCAAGTGAACCTCAGGAAGTGAAAACTGAGGGTAGGGGTAAATGTTAACACACAATATGAGCTTTTGTGGTCTGTTTGCCATATAAAAAATATATTTAAAGGTATTTATTTTGGAGTTTAATATTTAGTTGTGTTAAATTATTTTAAACGTTTCCAAAGCTGCAATTTCTTGTTTACTCATCAATCATCAAAATAAGTGGTTAGTTACTGACAAATTGATATTAATTTATCTAATATAACATGATATTTATGTGTAATTGAAATGTGAAAGATGTGAAGAACTGCTTGAAAGTGCCTTCTTGCGTTTACTTACTGACCCCTGCTGGGCGTTTGACATTTTGCATCCCCCCCTCCCCTCCTAGATGCTTCTCCGGTAGTGCAGCAGAAAGTAAAGGTGCTGAGTTACCCCCAGTACTGCCGCTTCCGTTCTCTGCAGAAACGCACCCAGAACCAAACTGGCTCCCCAAGTTTGCAAGACCCTCACATGTTTGCTTTGGGAGGGCTAAAAATGGCCCTGCACAACACCAGAGTCATGTACTGCAGGGACATCTTCAACCACCCATCTCTTGGCACCAGCCCAAGTTTAATGTCTCAGTTTGGTAAGTCTCACCTTTATGATCTAGGGTTGTGATTGAACCTTGAATTTGTATCAGCTGGTTTCTTTATAAATATGAAATGTCATTTTGATCCTTAATACAACCTTGTATGTAGATGTATGTATCCCTATTGACAGTGACTGTTCGATATCACAGCGGTCACGCAGAAACCTTTTGTCTCCTGTACAGGAGAAGGAAAAGCTTTTGTTTAGCGCTCAGCGGAAGTCACTGTAAAAAGGTTTTATTAGAAGTCATTTTGGAGCGTTTCTCTTGATCCGTTCATGATGAAATTGTGACACAATGTGAAGAACAGCTGGCAAATCCGCATGGTATTTTTGCTCAGTACTAACAGCAAATGAAAACTAAACATGAGCTCTCAGGGATGATCTAATTCAGAGTTTGTTTTTTTATTTACAAATGTATTTGATCTTCTTTGTTCTTTGATTAATGGCCATTATTTTATCCATGTCTCGATCCAGGGTGTACTTCTCTAAGCCTTAAAGGACGACCACGGAAAAGAAGGGGACGAGACGGCAGTGGAAGCGAACACCAAAATTTCAGTCAATCCGAGTCATGGGGAGAGAGGATGAAGGTATGTGTCTCTTATCAAGACAGAAAGTCTCTTTTTATTTTTATATATATATGGATAGATAGATAGATAATAACCTATGAGGGTGGGGAATTCCAGAGTTTTGGTACCACACCACTGAAGGATCTGCCACCGATAGTGGTGAGGTTAGTGTGGGGGACTGTGAGTAAGCTGCTGTCTGAAGACCTGAGGAGCGCATGAAGATACACAGGGGCCAGAAGATGAAGGGCTTTGATGGTAGTGAACAGAATCATAAACTTAATGCAGGATGCGTAATGCTTTATCTAGGTTTCCTGTTCAAGGTGTAAATACGTTCATGTTTCTGCTGGTGTGGTTAAACAGGATGTTTCAGAATTATGAAAATCTATGCCGTGCAATGGATAATTAATTATCAAAAAAAGTGACAAAAATCCCATGAGCACAGTTTTAAGTCATGTTTGCTGTCTGAACTTTGCTTTTTTAGTTTTGGACTGGAGCTCCAAGACTATACATCACCTATTAGGTTTATATTAACTTTTTTCTAAATCATCTCACATTGGCCTTAACTGCATCAGTGTTAAACTGCCTTGCCTTTGTGATTTTTGAGACTGTATGTACATGTATGTTTATTAGTCTTGACTGACTAGCTCCCTTTGGCGTAAGAGGGAACGTGTCGGTTTTATGTTTTGATGCACAGTCACTTCAAGTGTCTAAATGGTTGGTTTGCAGGAAAATGTGATGGGCGATGTGGAAATGGGATGGGAGGGAAGTTGGCTGCCTCACCCTGAGGAGCAGCTCTTTCTGGACCGGCTCTTAGTCTTCATGGAGCGTAGAGGGTCCCCCATTAGCAAAGTCCCCAATTTGGGCTTCAAGAAGAGTGAGTATTGTCCCACTCACTCAATTCAGGCACTAACTTTCCTGTAAAATAGTCCTCAAAGACTGAAGTAGTCACTTCACTCATTGCTCATGCTTATGTTTCCCTATTGCTTCTATTCCTTGATTCCATCTGTAAGTAATTTATTATTCTTTCCTCAGTTGATCTCTTCCTCATGTACTCGGTTGTCAAAAAGCTGGGAGGCTATGATACGGTAGGTCTGAGTATTGCATATTTTCTGGATTCTTGTTGCTTTTTTTGTTTTCCCGTCTGGGCTTGGAAAAACCGACTGTGTATATAAGAGGGTGATAAGAGTGAGGGAATGAATGCTGTTATTCAGAGCGCGTTTGACTTTTCTTTCATAAAGGTGACATCTCAACGCTTGTGGAAGACTGTTTACAATGAGTTGGGTGGGAGCCCAGGCAGTACGAGTGCTGCCACCTGTACCAGGAGGCATTATGAAAAGTGAGTAAGAGCCTCCAATTACACCAGTCAAGTCTGTGCCACCGCTGTAGAGGATTTTAGTTTAGTCCCTGACAATGGATTGTTCTATCTTGTTTAATAATCACAGGCTGATGCTCCCATATGAACAACACATAAAGGGTGGGACTCAAGAGCTGAGCAAGCCCAAAGCAACAGCTTCAGCAACAGCAACTTCAGCTGCAGCAACTTCAGCTGCAGCAACAGCAACTTCAGCTGCAGCAACAGCAACTTCAGCTGCAGCAACAGCAACTTCAGCTGCAGCAACAGCAACAGCAGCTGCAGCAACAGCAACAGCAGCTTCAGCTGCAGCTGCAGCAACAGCAGCTTCAGCTGCAGCCATCCGAAAACCTGTGCGTGGGAAAGGAGCACAGGGCTCCACAAAGAAGAATAGGGTCACTAGTCAGGCAAGTATTTCTCATGCATTACACATATTACAAATAATTAGTGAGAATCTATTTAAATAAATAGGCACATTTTATAAAATGTAACGCATGATAAAGAAAACTGAATAAGACCGTTTTCACATTATTTCCAAATTATATTATGTACTGAGAAAAAGGCATAAAGCCATGCTCAAGTGGCCTTTTCTAACAATGATTACTTGACTAAATATTCTGTTCTGATTCTTTAGGCAATCCCACCAGATGGTGCGGTGGTTCGAAAAAGAGGAAGACCACCTGGCAAACGGAACACTAAAGTTCTGGCTAGGGGTAGAGTTGAAAGAACACCTGTAATGGCGAGACCTCGCAAAGAGCTGGTAGCAATTAAAGAAGCAACTTTGCCTGTTTTCCAGCAGTTAAGGGTTTCCCAAGCACCAACATCCATCACCCCTCTGCCCCACCAGCCTAAAGTGAACGAAGAGGGGAAAATGGAGCGTGAAGCCTTAGCCCCATCTTCATTGTCTGGTCAGTCTAAGCTCCAAATCGGTGGCTCTTTGGAACGGTTCAGCCCCACCAAAGGTATGTGTCCTTTGGACCTCTTCAAGGCTCGCTTGGGCCTCAGTGGAGTGGGTGGTCCAGAGAGAACTGCTCAAGACCCCTCAATCCCTCATCCGACAGCTCTGCTTAACCAAAACAAGGCGAGGAGTCCCGAGACGCCAGAGAATTTCCAGCACCAGTGTTCAGGGTGTGGCTTGGACAATACGTCCTGGACTGCCGGTGCCAAAGATGGCCAGACAACCAGGCCGCCCCTTCCTCCTCTTAAGATCCTTCCACTGGACATTGACTGTAGCTTGCAGCTGCGCCAGCTCATGCGAACACGCCTGGGCTCGGCACACATGAATTCGTTCACCAAACGCCTTTCAGAAGCTCTGGCCCAGGACCTTAGCAAGACTTACCAACCCAACGGTCACACCCTGCCCGTTTCTCAGGACCAGGCCATCCCGCTCAACCTCAGCAAAAAGGCCACCACCAAGAGGTCTTCTGATGATATGGAGGTCAGGGATTCGCAGCACCAAAACTGTGGAGAATTGCAGGCCAAGAGGATGAAGATGGAACCCGAAGATACCTGCTTGGCTCTGAAACGGAACGGAGGCTTGTCAGAAGTTCCAATGGTCCAGGACGAGCCTGCTGATCTGAGTTCTCCACGGAGGGCCAGGGCTCTTCTACCAAGTAGGACTAGCTTGGTCTTGGCTGGCTCTGCAGCTGCATGCATATCTCCGCACGCTAACCTCGACGTCTCCTCAGGCAGCGTTTTCCCCTCCAGTGTGTTCTCTTCTCCTGCTACTTTGAAACAGGAGAGCGAACTGGTTCCAGTGGATCTCAAACTGGGGACAACCCCTGTATGGAAAACAGACCCTAAGGTGACGGCTGTTTGTCAGAATTCCGGACCTAAGGTGGAACAACTCTCCCAGTCTATGCCTTATGAGGATTCCAAATTGCAGGACTACAAAGTTCCCTCTCTTAAAGGGCTCTCCAGCTCAGACTTGTCCAAACCATCACAAAGCTGTTGAAATGCAGGCTGGAAAACCTGTCTGCCTAAAAATGTCTCTCTGCTAACACTCGTCTACTTCATCACTCCTTCCTGCTTTTCACTCCCCAACCCCCCGCCCCCCCCCTCTAAAAAAAAAAAAAAAACTCCCTTTAGCACACGGACAATCATACTTCTCTGGTGCATTAGTAATCACCTGAGTATCTATAGAACACTACTACTGTACTTCTTATACTGATCTCACCCCATGGTTTACCTAAGGACAACATGACTCATGCAGTTTGAGGACTTTATATAGATCTATATATATATATACATTTTTATATTCGTATAGCATTGACCTGAAGAGGCTCAGTCAATAAAAGTTATTTAACTTGATTTGCAGAATGCTTGGTTTTGTTTTGAAGGGGCTACGTATGTGGTGCTGTTTTGTCAACAGAGAGCAGGAATTCTAAATCCTGTATATTTTTTAAGGAGGTGCTTTTTGTTTTGTGGTGTCCAGCCACTAACAAAATGCCCAATTCCACAGGGATTGGAAGCCTACTGTATTTTTCTATCATATTCTATGGTCAAAAATATGCTATTTTATATTGAATAGTCAATGCTTTATATCGTGTATCATTTTTTTCCCATCTTTTTTTATTTGTTGACATGCCATCAGTTGAGGCGTGATCTTTTTACCCTATTATTTGTTCTGAACAGTTGCAGCAGAGGTCCTTGTGCAGTTTTCCATTGTGTTGATTTTTGGTGGCTGTTGATGTTCCCCTTGTCCTTTGTGCTAGTAGTTGTTCTTAAGCCTTATACAGATCTTTATTCAGAGCTTTCTTTTTTTTTTTTAGGTTTTCTTTGTTTTTCCAAGGGCATTGTTTTTATTGTTAACCTTTTTTAATGTATAATGAATAAGGACTTGTTTTTAGCCATCTGTGAGGGCTGGTTTTAGCCATTTACACTTCAGTATACGATCCAGCAACATGTTTACAGAGCCCCAGGTGAGGAGCAAGAACTTGTGAGGACCTCACGTGGCTTCTCCCGCACCTCTTCCCACCTTTCTTTCTCTCACTCAGTGATCTTCATTGGTGGTTTACAGCATTAATTCCTGTACATGAATCGCAAGCGATTTTCTTTTTTTTTTGGGGGGGGGGGGGATTGACTTCAGCAGCACTGTTTAATGATTCTGACATTTAGTTCATTATTGTATTGTATCCAGCAATGTTGGACAGTCATTGTTTCCTTTTCTTTCTGTACTTGAATAAGAACCGGATGCAAATCAGCTCTTCGTTTAAAGTCATAGGAGCTTGTACAATGTGCCTCGGTTTATTACGAGATTGACTTTCAGACCTTTCCATTATTTTATGTCATAGCGGTTTAACAAATCTGCCAAAGTCCTTGCTTTGGGAAGGCAACCTTTGTGGGTCAGTAACCTTAAAATAACTAACTGTTAAATGATTTCTATTTGATTTTTTTTTCTGACCCTTTTATATTCTGTGGACTACCTGATGGGTCCATTCCTTGTTTATGGGTTTGCATTGACCCTCCCCCCTACTTCTCTTTTTAGAATATCACTTTTAAAGGAACCAGACTCTTGACAGAATGTCATTACAACACTGAATATTTATAATAATAAAAAAAAGTTACTCTGATCTGGTGTTATTTTTGTTAGTTCCTAAAACTGCACTGTCAGGGCTTGGCCACTGGGTGGGGATGTCTGCTAGGTGTGCTGTCTTGAAAGGAAAAGGCCCTCCTGCAGTAAATGAGATGCAGTCCCCCATTTTGAAAGTCTTGCTTTTGTGCAAGTGGTATTTGTAGGAATATCAGTTTACTGCTTGCTGCTGGAGTGAAAAGCTTTATTGGCTGAGCATTTATTACACAGTTGGTCATAAGTTTGGAGCATACAGATATAATCCAAAAAAGACCCAGTGTAGGATGATGTTTTCTGATGATGTTTCAGATTTGCCTGTATGGTGAAGAAACCATACAGATTGAACGTCATCAGAGTCATTTTAGAGAATTTACCATCTTGGCTATTTACACTGATCAGCCATAACATTAAAACCGGTGGTTAAAGGAAAAAACGTTTGATTATGTCGTTATAATGGTGGGATCTACATGCAAGGCAGTAAGTGCACAGTCAGTTACTGAAGTTAAAAAAAAAAAAGCAAGGGTAAGGATCTGTGCCTTATTGACAATGGCTAGATAACTAGGTCAGAGTATCTCTAAAACTGCAGGTCTTCTGGGGTATGCAGTGGTCAGTGCCTACCAACCGTGCTCAAAGGAAGCACAACCAGTAAACTAGCATGTGGGGGAGTGAAGCCCAAACCCATGGCTCATGTCTTGAGGAGCCAATGTCCCATCAGGTGAGACCTGTTTAGGCACGAGGAGGCCCTACGCAATATTAAGCAGGTGGTTTTAAAGTTCTGGCTGGTTGGTGTATGCTGTTTAGTGCTTTGACACTACTGTGGTCAAGTTAACCACCTGTGCCATCCAGCATTTTGCAGCCTCTGACTGAAATGCAGTGCCTAGAGAAGAGATGACTGTTGTCTGGCTTGACTTTGAGTAAGGATTGCTGAGACGTTTTATTAAAATAACTTTTCATATTTGACGTATTGATTAAACGTCACCTCTCTAAATGTAGGCCCAACTAGGTAGGACTATTGGGTAACCATGCTGGCCCTGTTCTTTTTACCTGAGGAGTAGCGGATGTCTGCTTCTCAGCACTGTGGTGAAGACGGTGAGGTTGAGCAGGTGTGAGAGTTAATACTTAATACCTGAAAACCCCATTAGGCATGGTGCCAATAGGTCCATGTTTATCTGCTCTGGGGGTTCCTATGCAGAGATGGCGTGTTATGCCTCTCTTGCTCTGGTATTATTCAGACCAATATCTGCTACTTATCCGAGAAAGACTTGGATTATTTATTTTTTATGTTGTTGCCATAACCAGCTTCTGGAGACCATATTTGTCCCCCTTTCGAGTTTTCCAGAGGTGTCCGTGCTGATGCGCAATACACTCCTCTGTATGAGGTCAGGCCTTTGGCAGTTACCAGGCAGAGCCGACCCCAAGTCCAAACAAAGAAAGACAAAAAGTGTGGCGGAAATGAACGCGTTCCATTGCTCCCTAAACCAACACTAAGCCACACAGGCTAGGACAACGAGTTTGAACCTAGTACTCGGTTCAAGGACAACTTGATGTACTTAAAGAAATCTTGTACTCTTAAAAATGAGCAAATAATAGTCAACAATCACTTTTAACACCAAGTGTTGTGCACTGTTGGAAATTCCTCATTGTCCGATGTCTCTGGTGGGCAGAATGTCTCTGCATCATCGTTCTGCTTTCATATGTGTGGTATGTATGGGGAATGTAAACTCTGCAGCCCAATGTTCTCCTAACTCTTTAAAGCTGTCAGTGGGCTGCTGCCATCTGATGTATCATGTTATTGTTGATATAACCCATGCCACATACATTACAAGAAGGCCAGAGAGGCCCAAGGTAGAGCTAATACTTCTGTTATCTAGACATAATGTTAATGTTTGGCTCATTGCCTTACAAAATAACAGTTAAATATGGTGACGATCATAACGAAATCCCATAACTCTGAAATGATGATCTAAATTGCCAGGTAGTTTTTACAAATGTGTTAAAACAAATAATATAATTCATAAGACAGTACAGGAGTTGTATGTTGGGTTATTTATGCTTCACATTTTAATAATGTTGAATTCCTCCATATACTATCCACCTGTTTGATCATCTTATTAGTAGAAAAGGATATGTAGGGCTTGATGTGCAAGTGAAAGTCAGTAAGCTTTCAAGTAGAGTGAAACTACAGTAAAATCTAGACACTTTCAGTTCACTCTGCTGAACAACTGAAACTTGCTAGTTTATTAAGAGTGTGCGCCTTGATATAATCATTAGCCCAGTGTTTGTGTGCTCACTGTTCTACCTTTTATCACAGAACAGAGAGAGGTCAGTGGGTCAAGAGCTCTGATCGCTGTCTAGAAGCTACACCCTCATTTACAGTCTAGCTATTTAACTGGCATTGTAATATTCTCCCAGCTATCAGAATATTACAACATGAATCCTCTTTCAAATGTTACTCGACATTACATTGAACGTCTTCAGATGTCTGTCCTATTACATTTTATACAGAATAATAACTTACACAATGAAATTTTCAATATTATTATTAATTATTATGCTTTTTTTTTTGGAGGGGGGGCAGTTAAAGTCTAATAAGTGTGATACAACAGTTGTAATAAACACAGTATCACTCTGCTGATCAATACTGATATGAATCATATAGCTAATGAACCAAGAAGTAATATAAGTGCCCTGAGCAACAACAAAAAGCAAGAACAACCTACAATGAAAATAAGGACTGTTAAGACAAGAATACACTGTAACAAACAACAAACGGAGAACAAAGACACTGTAAACAGAGGTTATAACAGAGGTGGTCTATGTGCAGAGCAAAATGTTATTGTTGATTATGTTAATTAATTTTTAATGATGTTGTTCTGTTGTTATTATTGTTTACCAAAGCAATAGAGCATAAGAGGCAGTGTGTTATCATGAAATAACAGTGCTGTTATGTTACATGACTTTGAGTGTTCTATCACTTTATTATTATCATCTATTATTATTATCAAATCAAGCTTGAATTAAAATGAAAAAATCGAGTGAAATCTAATTTATTATTAAATTTATCGCTTTTTACTATTGCCATTGTCACAAAGCAGCTTTATAGAATCAGTAATCAGTTAAAGGATAAGAGGTCAACAAGACATGAAAACCTAAGACCTCCAGTGAGCAAGACAAAGGCTACACTGGCAAGAAAAAACTCCCTCAGAGCCGGAGGAGGAAACCTTGGGAGGAACCATGACTCACAAGGGAGACCCATCCTCCTCTGATCAGAACTATTGATAAATTATTAATAAAAGTCACCGAACCACAGCATAAGACTGTTCTACAGCTCAGGTGCACTGATATAATCATGATATCATGATAATAGTATGACTTAATTGAGAGTAATGATGGTGAATAGTGGTAATATTAATAGTGGAAGAGTCTATGTCGATTTTAACATAGTCATTAGGCAGGTAGCAGCAGCAGGAGAGTGGGCAGCTAGTCTGACACGGGTGGCAGAGGGGTGTGGTGGTCAGTTTGGTGGTTGGCAGCATGTGGTGGTTATTCAGAAAAAAGTGAAAGAGATAGAATTAGAATTATAATATTATTATTTTGTGGTCATTTGCCTTGAGATCAACTCTTAAATTGAACTGGATGTTCATGTCATTACAATACCATGCTGGAGAGCTCTTTAGCTTACTCAGTCAGAATATTTTTGTGAAGCTTTATTGAGAATCACCTATAGCTCAGGATCCATAAAAATATTTAGTCCTATAGCTGTGTACCATCCAGTCACACCTCTGTCCATCAGTGGTAAAGTTATAGTATCAAACTACAGCCAACACAGAAGGCATGGTTTGGGAAACGGACCATGCCTGAAGCTTCTCCTTCTTCAAATGAAATGTCCTATGAAATTCCAGTTTCCAAAATGTTTCCACTCCACCCCCATCCCATCCCCTCCCCCATTCCACAGTGCTATCTCTCCATCCTCTCTTCATCAAGGGCATAGGTCACTAATCTTATCTGGAAAGGGCTGCTATTCCAACCAAGCTGGAGGAGTTCGCTTCATATAACTAATCACCTGTTTGAAGACTGAGGCCGACTGATTAAACAAGCGGAATCAGATGTGGTCCAGCTTAAGTGGAATTACAGCCTGCAGCTTGACCGACCCTTTATTTGGTGACCACTGATATAGAAGGTTCTCCTTTCTTGCTTAAAGCACAGGTTCTCAGACTTCCCTCTCTCCTCTTACACTCAAACAGCCTCTTCTCATATTACAACCATATGTCGAACAGTGTTACCAACTGGGCTATGGGAGATTTGTATGGGATGAGACATGAGCAAGGGTCAATCATGAAGAGGCCAATCATTGTGGAGATTGCTAGTTCGATCTCTGGTGATCCTACAGCCATCTGTGATCTCAGAGAGCAATTTCTCTGGGTGGGAAGGATGGCACTCTATGCCCCTCCCCCCTCCATTATTTAGCATAACACTAGCAAATGCGAGCATCTGTCAGAGGATTCAACTGATTTGGAACTTAGTGATGTCCTCCAAGCGGCACCTTGAAGAGATACGGTTGTCAGAGAAAGCACATACTAGCTTTCACCCTTCCTGCTGTTAGCACTGTGTAAAATCTGGGAGAATCTTTGCTAGTCAGTGGGAAGAATCCAAAGCCAGGTCCACCATTTTCACCAGTTATCCTTTCAGAGATCTCATATGAGTGCTGTGATGAGTCTGTGTGGATAGGTCTCAATCAGGCTTGCACATCTGGACACTGCAATTTTACTCAAACTTTTACTCAGCCCTTTTTAAGTCCAGCCACAAATTCTCTCTCATAGAGAGCTTTCGCTGCATGCTTCAGGTCATTGTATTGCTGGAAAATAAATCTCCCCCCAAGCTGTAGGTGGACGAACTGTAGTCGAAATTTAATCAGAGCTTTCTTCAACGGTGGCTTTCTCTTTGCCACTTTCCCTTAAAGCTTTGACTGGTGAAGAGTCTCTTCCAACTGAGCTGCTGAAGCTTTTAACTCCTGCAGGGTAGTCATAGATGTCTTGGTGGCCTCCCTCATTAGTCTCCTTCTTGCATGGTTGCTCAGTTTGTGAGGACGGCCTGCTGTAGCCAGATTTACACGTGCTGTATTGCTTCCATTTCGTAATGATGGATTTAACTAAACTCCAGGGGATGTTTTTTTTGTGTGTCCATTCTCTGATCTATACTCTTTAACACCCTTTTCTCGGAGTTGTGTGGAGTGTTCTTTTGTCTTTGAGGTGTCTTCACGATGCCTGGAATACTGACTAACCAGTGACTGGACCTTCCAGACAGGTACCTTTATACTACAATCACTTGAGACATGCATTTCAGCAATTGAGAGAATACTAGAACCAATGGCCTGGACCTCCCTGTTAAATTAGGCCTAACCATTGACCTGGACCTCCCTGGTGAATTAGGCCTAAAAGTATTTGTATTTGAATTTGTCAATTCTTATCAATATGTTTATTATATTGGCCATGATTTCATTTATAAAAGCAGTGAAATGACAAAACATTGAAGTGGGTGGATACTTTTCTATATTTATTATATGCCATTGGTTGTATTTACCATAGCATGGTGTTTTTGAGCAACAGTGCACATAATAGTGTTATCAATTCTGATACAGTTGTCTCCCTGAAAACATGACCAATGACTAACAACACAAAACCCCCCTCCGACTCCTTTCAGAGCTTGGACTTAATGCAGTCATTAAAGCTGTATTGTTGTTAGTGCTCAACTGCCTGTTCTATTTGAACATGGTGCGAATACGCACCGAGGCTCTCCCGCTTGCCTTTGGACGACTGCCTGGTCTCTGTTGGACAGATGTCTTCCCGAGCACAATCCTCATCACTGCAGAATATAATTGCTACCTTTGCATGCTGTAGGAAACACCTAGGACTGGAGGGGTGAGAAAAATTAATTAATGTTAACCCATTTAACAGGCATTGGAGGGCTGGGGGAGGGCGGGGTGGCTCAGGGGCAATGGGAGATTCGTATTGGATGAGACAGCAAGCAAGGAGGGTTATGTGTGGGGGAGGTTGGATAGTGGGTCACTGATGTGGAGGTGGGGCTTTATTTCCAGAGGGTGATGCGCTAAGCGCCGTGGCTTAGTGTATGTGAGTGCATGTGCATATCAGGCTGTTGTTTTCGAAGGTGAACTGTAGTGTGTGGGCTGTGGGACGAAATCCATCTTCTCACTGTCTGTGCTAATGGTACCATACGATTATTGACAGGGGTTGGCCTTTAAGGGGAAGGGAAAAAGGGAAGTTGGTCAAAACTTCATGTAGAAATGAATCACAGAGATGTAAACAAGAGTGGTTTGATGAATCATGGTGCAGAAACTTCTAAAAAATCTACAAAGAAATCCCTTGGGTAGCATTTCCTTTACATGTCCTGCATGTACAGCCGTATGCAATATTTTAGACACCCGTTCAAATCTTTTTATATATATATATATATATAATAATTGATCAAATACTCTACAGGAAACATTCTTCTCATTGTAAAGCACAATATCTATTTGCTGAATTAAACATGCTGTATACAACAAAATAATGCTTAACTGTCACACCAGACAAGATTTCCCCAATGTTAAATGAAGTAAATAAACATTTAGGCCATTTAATTTGATCTGGGGTGTCCAAACATTAGCATGGGACTGTACCTCTCAGGCTAAACCCTTCTCAAAGCTATCTTACAGTAGTGTCACTGGGAAGTGTTTTTGTATTCGTTTTAGAGCTGTTTCAGTCGTCTGGGGCCTGAGACATCACCAGCGCAATTCTGACACAGCAAGTTTCTCTAATATGCCTCTGGAAATGACTGTATTCACATAATATCAACTGAACCTCTGCAGGCTAACAAATAGTAATCAGTCGATTACTGAAGTCCTAGCTGGCACCCTTACTGAACTACGCACTATGCAGGTTAGTTTTAGGCCTTGAGGCCTAAAATGAGGAACAGGGCAGCATTTAAGATGAGTCCAACATCGATATCTCCTCAGGTTCGATTCATTTTTGTTTTCTTCTCAGAAGCTCCAAACATAGCTCTTGACTTGACCCTTGGTGGGTCTTCTCTAAATACCAAGCATTCCTTGAGATTCTTTCTTCCCAACATGGAGATACCTTTGCCTGTTGACAGTACAGGACCCATCTGATGCTGGCACACAGCCATTCTAATGGACTGGGTTGTTTTTTTCCCCCCTCTGCCTTTCTCCTGCATGAACTCTCTGATGGCTCGGGCTTCTTGGCATCTTCTGCTACTAATTTCATTTTACACACGCCTGGAGCTTCCGTGACTTCAGGCAAGTGGCCTTTTCCTTCCACTCAGACAGCAAACATAATATCTCGGGGGAGGCTGGACCAAAACATAGCCAAAAAACACGACGACGAGCCGAGCCGAGCCGAGCACAACGTGTGTTCCGTTTTGGAGCACAGAGCCTGTTGGAGGAAAGCTGGGGAAAGTCCAGGGGACTTATGCGGCCCAGGCTGTGATTGGAAACCCTTGTCTCCTTTATCCTATGGAAATGTAGGCAGTTCAATTCCTGATGCCATAAAATCATAGACAAACTATTAAGCCTTTAAGCGTCTTATCTCAGAGACATCCTGCCTGTGACTGGCAAAAAACCCTCAGAATTTTGTGCTGACGGTGCTGCACTGATTTTTTTTTTTTTTCCATTGGCCAACTGAATATTTGGCACTAGGACCACGCAGAGAGAGAGAGAGAGAGAGAGAGAGAGAGAGAGAGAGAGAGAGAGAGAGAGAGAGAGAGAGCAGCAGCAGCAGCAGCAGCAGCACCGTCTCTTTGTTCCAGCCCTAGCCCCCCCCCTCTCTCTCTCTCCACCTCCTCCTCCTCCAGCAGCAGCTCTCTCTCTCTCTCTCTCTCTCTCTCTCCACTCTTCCCCATCTCGCTGCTACACTGGCCTGGATGACTGCAGAAGCAGCAACATGGCTGTGAATCTCAGCAAGAACAGACTGGCCCTGCTCACGGCTTACCAGGATGTTATCGACGAGACCTCGGCCACCGACTGGTAAGACCCCGTTTTCCTCCATCCCCCCCTCTCTGTTTTGACCGCGGCGGTTCATTTTCCCCCGGGCTGAGGGCTCCGGCGTGGCCGCGCTGCTGATGGGTGTCTTCATGCAGCATCTCCAGAGTGACCACGCCAGCTAACCCGGGTCTGAATGCTTCTGTGTTTGTGGGGGGGAGAGTGTGAAGGCTATCACTGTGGCTTATGGGTCGAGGATTGGACATTTTAACCGGCTTCTACTAGTGGAGCGAAAATGATATCGAAACTATGCTGGATAATGGGGATTTTGAGGGGATTTCGCCTAGTTTCGAAAGGAGGAGGAGGAGGAGGGGAGGGGGGGGGGGTCCGAGCATAGCCTATCCAGTCGTACATTATCCAGCCCAGCCGTACAAAAATAAAGGCTGGCGAGTTTCCTAGTGTGAGATTTCCACCGCAGATAGTGGAACAGAGGTCGGTGTCACCCACTGTAGACTTGCGCAAGGTATATTTTGTGTTTGCTTAATCGAATAAAGCCCCCCTCCCCAACCCCCCACCACCGCCACAGCCACCGCAACGACCACTACGACCACCGGTACTGGCTAGTGAGCTCCAAGCTCTTCCAAGCAGGTCGACAGCCCTCCTGGCCGTTCAGAAACGCACCTCGTGCCTGCAGCGTCACTCCGTGCCCGAGGAGCCGAGCCGTTGTGTCCCGGCGCAGGGAGGAGATGGGCGATGGGCGATGGGCGAGGCCAGAAGTGCCAGACTGACAGACACCCCTTTTATTGTGAGCTCCTCTTCTCCTACTTTCCCCCCAGCGCTGGGCTGAGCTCCTCCGTTAGCTGTACGCTTCACCTGCAGCTGCAGCTCTTCACCACACACAAACTCAACCACAACTGGCTGCGGGTTTTATTCTGAGCTCTTTTAGCTCTCCTGGCTCTCCTCCGTCCTGCTGGCTGAGTCCGGGTTGGTTTCTCTTTGTGTGGAGGTGAAGTGTTCTCTTCTCGGTCTGTGGAGCCACTCGAGCACATGGTCGACAGCAGTTTACCTTTGTTGTTGCCATTTTTCCTTCCAGAACAAAAAGACTGACCACCATCAGCTCCTCAGATACTCCTTAGCATCCATTGCCGAGCAGAAGATAAAGGAGCACGTATTTGTCACTGTACAGCGAAATGTGTCCTCCGCATTTAACCCATCTGGTAGTGAACACACACTCACACGCACACATGTGTTAGGGGCAGTGAGTACACACACACACCCAGAGCGGTGGGCAGCCAACTCCAGCGCCCGGAGCAGAGAGGGTAAAGGGCCTTGCTCAAGGGCCCAACAGTGGCAGCTTGCTGAGCCCGGGAATTGAACCCACAACCCTGTTATCGATATCCCGGCGCTCTAACCGCTGAGCCGCAGAGTGTAAACACACTGCGGTCGGTGTGGTTTTCCTAGTTTTGTTGATTTTATGAAGCTTTTCACACAGAAGAAGTACACAACAGCACCTGGACACACTGTAATCACTATATTTTTAATAACAGTTCTGTTCATTTATGATAATTTTCTCTGTTTAACAAGCTAAGACTCCTCACCTGGACCGACCCAGCATCCATGAACCTGCTAAAGGGCCCATGTCCTCCCAAAAGGTCCAGGCCAAGGTTTTATGTATGAGCAGACAGTTATTTTATGCATGACAGGGCTTTCACTGTGCCTTCATATGACTGATATATGTTAATGAGCTCTATGCTTATTGGCTGGGCTGGTCTGAGTGGGCGGGGCTGGATTGTTGGTGTTCTATACTTCACAAAACCAGCGCATTCAAAAATGGCTCAGTTTCCATATATGCATTTATACTGTGTGGACCAGGGAGTTACTGGTACACAGTGTTAACACACACCAGTCGACTCATTTCCGACATAGGGGCCCTTTAAATGGCTCCTAGATATTCAATCAGCAGCACATTAGATTCTGCCCTCATTGAAACAGGTGAAGTGGCTTTGAGTCCTTCGTTGAGGGCGTCTTTCACAGCCATACAGCGAATAATCTGTTGCGTCTAATTCACGGTGCGTGGTCCTGCCACAGCTTTCAAACCATCAAGTGGCTCCAACTATGTGCCCTAATATCCCCCCCCTCCCGGATCCTCACACACACACCCATTAAAAGGAGCCCGATCTATTTTTCTTCAGGTTTCTTCGCCATGTTGAGTTATCATTCACCTCCTGCATAGTTGCTTGTTTATCTGAAGACTGCTCCGGTTCGACCGATATTCCGAAGTGCCCCAGGCGTGCCCCCATTACTCACACTTGAAGTGAGGCGAACAAAGACGAAGCTTTCAGCCATGGGTGACCCTGTAAACAACTGTCCTCCCCATCTAAATCACCCTTGAACTCAGGCCCAAAGAATGTGTCTGCCCTATATCAAACCCACACAGTTGCTCTCAGAGCCACACGCAGCCTCCCAGCAGAAGCAGCAGCAGCACCACCACCACGCTGGTCTCATTGGCCTCTCATGGCCTCGGCGTGTGCTTTTACATGCTCATATTTGACCTTCTTCTTGACAAATGCGCCTGACTGTCTTTGCCAAAGACGGCTTGCATTCTCTCTGTTCTTCTGCCTGGCATCAGTTCTGCCCGGCGCTACAGTATGCACCCCAACCACCCCCGGCACACACATACACACTCGGCACTCGTCAATAAGCCCCCCCCCCACGGCCGTGAAACCTGAATACAAAGCAAGCTCTGTGCTGAGAGCTGCAGCCAAGCACTCAGAGCTGACCGCTGCACAGAACGCCACCTGAACAATACCCACCACCTGAAGGTGTTCTTCAAAGGTAAGCAGACAAAAACAGTCACCCCTAGATGATCTTCTCTAAGCTGGGTGAGGAGGAGCTCACCAAGGCTTCTGATGATGGACATTAATGTGTGTCCTGCAGGTGGCTGAAACAGAGGACTGTGGGTATTGTTTAAAGGGAACTGGATAGGTCTCAGTAGTAGTGTGCCTTAGGAAAGGGTGATTTTGGAGTTATTAAAGAAAAGTGATGCAGAACATCAGAGTTATTAAATATCAAACAGGCAGAGGCAGTGCTGCTGAGGTGCTGAGGGCTATGCATATATTTGACCTTGCTATCTCTTTTAGAAAAATTTGGATGTAGATAAATGCCATCCGATTTTTAAGCGATACTAGACTACTGGGCTGAAATATCTGCTCTGCAAATAAGTATCATAGTTATGTTACACTCTGTAAGGCTTTTCTAGGTAGTCCCCATATCCCCATTTATGTCTAAAAACATTTGATCCCATCATTGGTACAGAATTCCTGTATCCCCAGTCTAGATGAATGAAGTAGTTGTGAGGAATTCATTCAGGATCTTAATCTTAATGAGTATCTTATCAGAAATGGGCAATGGCCCAGAATTCCAGTATTGGTGCATCCCATCTCTGAGATGTTCATCTCCCAAACCTACACGTTCAGTTCTGCCTGGTTGAGATGAATGAAGTGGTCATCAGTAATTCATTGAGGATCTCAATTTGGCAATCCTTCGGTAAGTTTTTTTTTAGCCTCAGTGGTACTGAAGATTGGCGAGGATCTAATTGTTCAGCCCGCAAAGCACAGGATGTACTGTATAGCACTGTTTCGGGAAAAGGCAGGAACATTACACTTACACATCACACTTAATCAGTTTGCCAACTGGGCCAAAGCGGTCCTGAAGCTATATAAATACCCTTCACAACTGTATAAATCTGTCAATTCTGAAAAAGGTCTTGGGTTTGCCTAGAAATGTCATGCTGAAACCTTCATAATGAACACTTTTACACACATAACAGTCACTATATGTACGATTTTTGGGACTTTGGGTTCGCCGTGGCGTCTCATTCCCACGCATGAAACCAGAAGATGTGAGCAGACAAGCAGACACGGCGAGGAAGCATCGTTGTTTTGCAATCCGAATAGATAGATCGTACTATCTTCTCAGAAAGAAAGGATCATTTCTTCCTTCAGAGCCAAGCTAGAAAGCAGATGGGCTCCAGCCTTTATACTTTTTTGCCTTGCTCTTCCGAGCGGCAGCACAAACAGAGCTGGAGAAATTTCAGAGTCCGCGCAGAGAGGCCCTGGAGACAACTCTCCTGTTTGCATTCGGCTGCCAAGAAACATCCGAGAAACCGGCGAGAGGACCGGGAATTCTCAGGTCACGTGGTGTGCCAGTCTCTTAAGTGTAACCATTTTGTAAAGGTTTCTGTGTAAGGGGCCAGACCATGAAATCACCTGGGGATTTTTTCTTTTTTACCAGCAGAATCCAAGGGTCTGATGCCTGCATTCTTCCTAGATCAGGTCACTGTCTTAATCATGTCCAGCCCTCCGCCATTTGTCATGACTGCCTGCTGCTATATCACTGTGAGAGGGAGGGTATAAATGCCATTTCTTTGCCTTTGGAATGTGTACTCGTAGACTTCAACGCATGACTGAAATTCACACCAACTGCTTTGGGCAGTGCAAAAAGAGCCATCAGCCACCAGCAAGCACACGAGCAGTGTATTTTGAAGTAGTGTAACTGAGGAAAGTGAGCGCTGTGTTATCCTTTTTCAGACTAGTGCTTTGTGTGCATAAACGCTCCTTTACTCTTCTCATGGGCTCAAGGCCGTCTGTGAAAGATAGCTGATTCAGTGGATGGCTGTCTGCTTCTCCATATAACCTGTAGTCTGTGGCATGTAGACGTGATTGAGGAGGGCCGCTGACTGACTCTTGAACCTTGCCAGTACTGAAGGAGCAAACACATCCAATTCCCAGATTCAATGAGATCTGGACCAGAACGTCTTTGTGAATAGGTCTGAGTGGCATATGTGCTCACTTTTCAGTGCTGATCCAGCAGCTGCTAGCAGTCAATAAATGCTTCACTTGTTTTCTTCAGACTCTCCTTTTTTTACGTTGATGAATTGACGAATAGCTTAAAGATGAAAAAAATCTCTTGGCTGTGTATTAGTATCGAACAATTTTTAGGATTACGGTTGTACTGCACGGGGCTCCTTTGCCTTAGGGTCTTAGTTTCTTGTTTAACCAATGGATGGATCTACAGAGCTTGTGCACAGCTGCAGAAACTCATAAAAGCCAGCGTTGTATTTGGGTCTGCTCCGTCAGTCTGGCAGTTTTTTTCTTAACGTATCTGACTCAAATTGAAATATTTGTGGAATGAGTAAAACTAGCATGTCTCGTGAAGGAAGCAGGGTAAAGACTTTTAACACCACTACAGACTGAGAGTACATCACTCAGCCCAGTACAGTGAGTGTCAAAACACAGCAGAGCTAACAAACACCACTAACCTGCTCATCTCATGAGTTTTTAGCTCTAGATAAGCAGCCCTTTCAGGCATCACACAACATTTTAAACATGGTTGATTCCCAAAAGTACAAAGTTCCAAAGAAAATTTTGATCTCGTGAGACTTGTTTGCCTGGAATGGTTAATGTAGCATCCAGCCCCACCCACGATTGGTCTCGGCAATCATCTGTGTTTAGTAATGCTTGAAAATAGGGCTAGACGATATGGTTAAAATACGATATTTTAATATTTATTTGAACTGCTGTTCAAATACTCTCCCATACTAAGTACAGTGATTTATATTCAACATCAGCAGCAATTCATCTTCATTAAACAGCACTAAGTATACTTTCTGTAATAAAGTGTGCAGTTGGCCAGCTATGACTATATCATAGTGATAACAAACTTACACGATTTCGATCAGTTTTCAGCGTATTGCCCACCTCTACCTGAATATATCACATTGCCCTGACAAGCTTTTCCATAATTAATGCACTTTTGCCTGCAACATCTTCATATTCATTTTCATTCTGGCTGTACGTGTCTCAAAATCCTAATTTTTTTAGATGGCACAACTAAAAGCACTCTGTCTGACAAGTCTAATGGAGAAAGGGAAGACGTTGAGAGAACTGGATGCTCTTCTGGGAGTTTACTGAGGTGCATAATAGCAGCATACACTCTTCCAAGCACTTGAAGTGCTGCCTAACCAGAGCTAAGAGATAAAGAAAATACATGGGCTTTTGATCATAGCTTGTTAAGATGCTATGATGGGCTAAAAATGTTGACAAAATTTGTGGGATCACTAAGCACTCAAAAACTTCAGGAAAACATCAAAAAAACAAATGTCAGGAGCGGGCCTAAACCAGAGGCCTGTCTTTGGTTTGGTACAATGCACTAAAACTATGGTGTTTAGCTGTCCAGTACATTTACTGGTTTCATAACACGGGGCACAGAATGGGCTTATTAAGATGTTTATGGTGTGATCTCTCTCAGAGATCCTCTCCAGCTAAAGATCTAGAACCGAATGTAAGAACTAACTTTCTTCTGGAATGTATCACCAATGCTTACAAGTGTTTATTAAGGGAATGTTTATAAAAAGTTGTAAAGCCAAGCTGAGTTATTCCTCTCAAGTGGGATTCCTAGCAGGCTTCTAATGCCGGGATGGGTTAGAACATCTGGCAGTGCCCTTCTCTCTGACACTACTCTCTGATGGTGGTTAGGCACCTCCCTAACATCTGGCTAGAGTGATAGGCCACCATGTGGCCGTGCTAGCCTGTTGGGTTGGCAATGACTCCACTAATGGGCCCTTGTGGGTTTTAAAGCAGCTTGTTGATGCAGGTGAAAATGCTCCCCTGATTGCCTTTAGGCATTTTTGATGTATCCATAAGCTAGCGATAAACAGTATCTTCCATGTTGTCGTCCTTTGAGGTTATCGCCTTGTGTCAAACGTTTGCAGGCCCAGTCTGAGCATGTAAACATCTTTCAAAGGAGCCAGCCATTTCTTAGAAAAGGCTTAAGCAACAGGGTAGCACATTTAAGGAATGTTGAATCTACTGGGCTCTGTCAGAGGGCTGTTGTACTTACTCAAAAATTGTCGCGGCTCCAACCACGTTCTGTCCTTTTGCAACTTCCCTTCAGGAAACACTCTTGCTAAAATAAGTTTCCCCCAGGTGCCAGCTCTTGACATCCTCCTCCTCAGACAGCTCTTTGTCTCTTTTCACCGGGCCTTCCCATTCATTCTCTATCATGTTAGACACACTTATCTTACAATGAAAGGAAGGCCACTGTGTAGCAAGCTCTGTTACTTTAAGTAGTCAGTTTATTTTCTGTCCAGACTAGTATTTGTAATTTATGTAATTTTATGTCATTTATATAAGCCCATTCCTGCCATGTAAAAAATAGAATATATTTAGTTTAATAATCATATTATTGTGTAGTCATAATAAAGTGAATTGGCACATCAAAATTATTAGACATTTTCTCAAAGCAAAATAAAAATAATGATCTGAAAATAATGAGAAAGCATTTCATAGTAACAACATAGTATCTCAAAATAGTGACTTAACACCTGGTATCGCCATGTAATGACATAAAGAATAAATATAGTAACTTACCATCTCAGAATAACAGTATATTCAAATAACAGCACAGTATCTCAACATAGCATCTGGAAATAGTGACTTAACACTTTGTATCTTAAAGTAATGACATACTATCTTAAAATAATGATTCTCAAAATATCAACATAGTATCTCAAATTAGTAATTTTGTATCTAAAGATAACAGCATAATATCTCATAATAACAGCATAAGTCAAGTCAAGTCAAGTGGGTTTTATTGTCATTTCAACTACATACAGAGTACACAGTGAAACGAAACAACGTTCCTCCAGGACAATGGTGCAACATAGACAGTGCATACAAGACACAAGTGCAACACAAACAAACAAGTGCGGACAGACAACACAACACAGTACAGACCATAATATCTCAAAATGACAATACAGTATCTGAAAATAAGGATTTAACAGTATCTCAAAGTAATGACAGTATCTTAAAACAGTATCTCAACATAACCACATTGTATCTCAAAAAAGTGATTTAGCATCTCAGAATACCAACATAGTATCTCAAAACATCTCAAAATAATGTAGTAATTTATATAAATAATGTAAAGTATCTTAAAGTAGTAAGTGACATAAAAAATAATGACCAACATCCCAGAATAATGACTTATTATCTTAGTATCTCTCTTAATGCCTCCCAAAACAATGACACAGTATCACAAATCAGTGAGTTTGCATCTTTAAACAATAGCATAGCAAATTACATAATACTGGAAACATTAGTACTGGACTTCTTCATTTTAAGTGGTGGGAATGGGCTTTCTTAGTAATTAGACCAACATACAGTATATTTATGTCGCCAGTTACTGCTTTTTGTTGTTGTTTTTAATGTGCAAGTCATGCTGTATGTGCAGACAATCTGAAAAAAATATCTTAATCATCTTTTGGCTATAAATATCCATTATTAATAAAGGTACACCTGATAAAGAGGCATCTCAGAGTGTTGTTTACTCAGTACTCTGCTGCTTGCCCTTTTTTTTAATGTTTAGTATCTTTTATTCAGGTAATTCATTCATCAAATGTTCTACTATCTTTTCCCCCACATACACACCTTCCATCAGTGACTGCATGACTGCAGCATCGTTTGTGCAGACGGCTCCCGTCAGTGCTTTCGGTTTAACCCCTCGGAGCGGTTTGGGACACTGCCCAGACTGATTGCAGCAATTACCGCAGTGTTTATTTGCTGGAAATGTTAGTCTGCCTGTTATTTGGCGGTCTGCATGGTAAACATATTGCAGGAAGTATAGGTAGATGGTGTCTTACAAAGAACATGTCTTACAAGAACCACTGGCTGGCTGTCCATCCTATGTCTTGCCTTCAAAATGCATGCATGGGATTTGAAAAAAAGGGAGTAGAATACGTGCCTCAGCCTTTGGATGTGGAGGAATTATGAATATCTTCAGCAGACTGCAGTTCTTTTCCAGACTGAAAGTCTAGCTGGCATGTCGGTAAATAAAATTTGTGTGGAGAAATGTCTTCTAATCCCTTTTGAAAATTAGTATTTACATCCTCCAATGCGAGTGGCAGGAACCAGACTCCTATTCGTGGATAAGACTCAGGGATTTATGGGAAATGATTTGCTTAGTGTGGGTGTTGGTTGAAAGCACATAGCTTTCAGAAAGAAGGGAGGGGTAGTGAACCGAGAATCCAGAAGTCATCATGAGAGACCATTCGTCTTGGAGGACACGTCCACGGTTTGTGGATTAAACGAGACATGGAAGAAGCTTTCCACTGCCCAATATTTCACTGCAGTACTTTTCATATTGTGTTGGCAACATGCGAGGCCAGTGTACATGCAATCCTTAGGCACTTTAACATGCTGTTAATATGGCTACAGCCTGACGTGGTGTTCTGAGAGCTTTAGCAGGAAGACGGCTCCATTGTCTCAGGTCACCACTAAAAGCCTCTGTTGTCAGCACCAGTTAGTGTTGTACTGTGAGCTGCAGTTGGTGCGCTAGGTAATCTGCGGTACGTCTCTGTGGGTGGATGGTAGCGTAGCAGCAAGGCCTCTGCACTCCTATGAAGTCCATCTGGCTGCCTGCACAGCCTCGTTCTCATCCGGAATAACACCATTTGCTCTGATTAATTCTCAGCCCGAGGACTAAAGGAGTTTGCTGTCAGCCAATGCAGGGGGATTAAGGGATGAGTATTTACACTCAAAACTGTCCTGCCACCACGTCTCGCTCAAAGGGCCCATATCCTACATTTCTCCCGTATTTACATTTTCCCATAAGTTATAATGTTTCTGCCGTTTGCAAATATGTTCCAAAAATAATCATTCACCATAATTCAGTATACCTCTGCCATTTTCCAACCTCGCTTTATCCCATGGAATTACACAGCTCTGTTCTGATTGGCTGTCCTATTTACCTTATTTCACACGTATTCACTTCCAGTCATTTAGTTTCAGGTGGTATCTGGTGTTGATTCCCCTCCACAAATAGGGTAAGAGCAGACGAATGGACCCCTGGATGTTCAACCATAGATGCAGGTCCAGGTCTAGCGGTTGAACAAGGAACTGCAGGGTCCTATGACAAGGAGCCTCGCACTGAGCTGCTGTAATCCTTAATCCGCGAATACGATCGGCTCTCAAGATCAAATAAGTTTGAGAAATATTGAATATTTTGTGATTTAACCATCTTTATTCTCAACAAACATATGAGCATCTCAGAATTGCCCCCTTTTTGTGCAAAGAAATGACAGTCTTTTCATTTTACATACACCACAGACCTTAATGGGGTAGATTTATCTGTTCTTATACATTTTCATGGATAATCTTGGATCTTATCTTCTAATTTGTCACAGGGAAACCGAGTCTTTGTCTCTGGTTACATCTGAAGTCACAGTTTGTCTCGACACATGATTTAGCATGGATGTGCTCAACTGAATATAAGATCTGGCTCATCCAGCCTGAAGGAATCACAGAGAGGCAGCCGAATTAGAACTGGTTCACTGGTACATTTATATCTGTGGCACTCTGTGATTCAGGCTCTACTTGTTGGCATCGATTCGGCATGCTTTGTCACACTCGGTATCATACTATACTTGGTATTTTTTCAGTTCTGCTAGCGCTTTACTCCGAATTGCAGAGTTTTGGTGGCTAGAGATTTAAAGGCACAGCATTGGCAGCTTAGCAGAACTGAGTCTTGAACCCACAACCCTGTGAACAACCCAGGTAATTGAACTTATTCAGCTCCCTGTGAATGTGTTGAGAGTTAGCCAGCCTGGTTTAACCTTGTTTGCTTAAATGATATGTTTTGCCTATTTGTTTTGATTTACATCAACATCTATCTTTAAAATCACTAAAATATGAATTATTATTTGTTAATATCAGCTTTTCATGATACAAGTGATGTGTCCTCCTTTTAGCACTGAAGCATTACCCTTATTGTTATTATACTGAAAGACTTGTACAGTAATATGAAATGCTCTCTAATGGCATCTAAGGGCCTTGCTCAGGGGCCCAACCCAGGCAGCTTAGCAGGCCTGCACTCTGCCCCCTTTGTATATTCATGTCAGTATTCATGTTCTGCATGTTAGCATTAGCTTTGCATGATCCGGGCTAAAACTATGTTAGCTGTGAGGGGTGTGTGAAGGATGCTGACACTGTTGAGTATTTTTTTTTTTGGAACATTCTGTCTTTCTTCTATTTATTTTAACGGAAATATTATTACAGGAAATATTATTACGGGAAATATTTTTTATAGGCACTACAATAATTGTATTTTTTCCTCTTTCATTTTAGAGTGGAGCACTGGAAACCTGGAGTTTGCCTAAAGCACAGAAATATCAATGCAAAGTAAAAGTAAAAAAAAAAGCTAAGCTGCAGCTTGTTTGCTCACGGCTGCTTTTCAGATTTACAGCAACACTGTATTTACCAGCTATCCTGAGCACAGCTGCAGTGACTAAGCAGCAATCTGCAGTCTGTTGTATCCCAGAATTTAGATTTTGAGACTTCCAGGGGGGTCTAAGTGGTTAACTGGGACGTCCCAGCTTGGCTGCGAGCCAAAGTAAGGACATCAAATTAAGGCACTCCCAGTATTTCATCATTCATGCAGTTCATAACCTTGGACATTCTCTAAATTAGAAATGAACCTCAAGCTTTTAAGACTGTGAAGGTAGAAAAGAAGGACATTAATATCAGGGCTTACTTACACTGCTGCCCGTGGCCAGCGTTCCTCATCCCTCCTCCACCTAGACTGCTTGGAGGCTAGTTTGTGAGGGGGAGGGAGATTGGCTTGCCCCCAGCTTGGAGCGGACTGAGCGTGTGTGTGTACGAGGGAAAGCGTTTGATGTCCAGCTGCATTTCAAATAGGCTCAGTGGAGGCCATTGATCCGGAGAGCTGTAGAGATGTAAAGCAGGACAGCAGCGATTAAAACACACCAAGCAGAATGTAAATGTGATAACGGTACAGGAAACGTACCACAGAAACATGAATATGCATGAATATTCAAATGGCCCAGTTAGGTTAAGCTGGGAGTTTTTTTTTCTTTTGCGCTGGCAGCGAAGAAAATGGCCACTGATGAAGTCCTGGGGCAGAAGTGTCTAGAATGGATTACCGTTTCCAACCATTTATCACGAACGTAATACTTCCCTCTCAAATCCGTGCTGTCAGAAAAATAGCCTCTTCACTCACGCTCATTAGGGCATGTTAAAAATGGTTAGTGAGCTTTGATGGATATAATCTCTGTTTTGGCTGTGCGGATCTGAGCAGCTTTTTGATGCTGCGTGACGATGGCCATGTTTCAGTAGTACTTATCTTGTCAGTTGCTTTGGCGCTCCACCAGCTGCATGCAAATGTTCCAAATGATGTCCATGGGTCATTTCTGTCTTAGCTGAGGAGCAGGGAGTGGAGCAGCCATCAACAGGAATAATGGAAGTTGCAGCTGTTTTTTGCATGTGTTTGACGGGATCTGGCGCTGCTGGTTTATTGGTGGACAGTCGTAAAAAGTAGCTCGATCTGCCAACGAGATAATGCAAGACACCCCACCGCTCATCAGTTGATGGAGTGGGTTGAGGAGTGAGGAACGTCTGGTGATGTCATGGACCAGCACAATTGCCAGGTTAAAACAGCATTGAGAACTTGTACTTGGAAATGTGAGGAGAAGAAACATTCAAACCACTATAGGAGGTGTGCACTGGACAGCAGTGAAGAACATGTGGAAATCAGGGAATTCAGGTGGTCAAAGGCTTAAGGAGGACCCATGAAACACAGACTGATGGGCTACATCGAATTCCTTATAGGCAAGTCTGTTCACACTGCAGCCCTCGTGGCGATGCCTCCCGGCAGTTACTTCCAGTTGCATTTTTAGGTTTTCTTTTTTTAGGGCCCCAGCAGACTCTAGAATCGCCGCTGGTGATATGATACCATCGTCATATCATTTTATTGATAGTATGTAAAGTCAGAAACCACATCTGCAAATGTTCATTTCAGATTATTTAATGACTAGATGTGGTTTGAGCCAAGCATGTGATGATGACTTGCAGGCTTGCAGTTTACCCAAGGCTAATCGATGTGCATAAGCTTCCATTACTTTTAGCCCTGTTAGCATCACAGCTACAGTGCCACACTGAGAAAGCAATCATCAGATGGCAAATGTGTCTTGGCTGATCGATTACGTCAGTGGTGAGGGGAAGATGGTGTAAATTATGTTTTGGTTAAAGCGTTCAGCCGAGTCTTGAGTCTTTTATGTCCAGAAAAAGAGAGGATATTATAGAACAGCAAGCACGGTAAGCTGTGTCAATTGGAGTAGTTAAAAGCAGAGTAACGTTAACGGGATCGATTACAGGTTCTTTTAAAGGGGGAGAATGGCTCCAGGGCAGCGGGGCTTCTGCAGTAGCCGGTCGATTCTGGACGCGTCTCTATTTCTGGCCTCAGCCCTAAGTGCAGTTTATGGTGAAAGCGCATCAGGAAACGGTGGAGAGCAGGACTCTACAATCGTGGTACTGGCCTTTGCTAGTACAGAGTACATGTATATGAAGTCCTTTAAGAAGTTACAGCGATTTTTACCTTCTTTCTGACCAACCAGTTCTTCTGAAGTTACAGCCTCTATTCATCTGGGAGGGCTTTATACTCAGTGTTGGAACATTGTTGTAAGAATCCGATTGCACTCAGCCACAAGAGCATTATGGAGGTCAGGTACTGATGTTGGATTATACGTTCTGGAACATACATACACCTCCACATCACTCTAGAGAATGCAGTCCCACTGCTTCACAACCCAATGCTGGGGGGCTTTACACCCTTCTTGCTGATGTTTGGCATTGGGCATAGTGACATTAGAGCTTCCCATTCTATTGGCCTAGCTTTTTAACTAGGAGGAATACTTGGATATAGGTGGAGGGTGGAGTACATATAGTACACAAGAAAGAGACTATTGACACCAGCAACAGGAAGGGTTTAAGATAGGGAGAGAGATTTGGACAGTGAGACTGCATGACTTTAAGAGAGAGAGAGAGAGAGAGAGAGAGAGAGAGAGAGCAAGCGAGCACAGTATTGGAAGGGAGCGCGAGGTTCTGTTAGGCCAAGCTGCAGTTTGCTGAGGTAAGCATGCTGTAGAAGCAGAGGCCCATGGAGGAGGGCGCTTCTGGCGGGTGCATTTAGGGATCGTCAGTTAAGCTCTTCTAACAGGCTGTTTAGGCATTCTGGGTAGTGAGTTCTCTGATCCATCCTTTCTGGCCGGATTCAAAGATGACCGTGCCCGGACATTTTAGTCAAACAGTCTTTGTGCTCCCTCCCTCTTTTAAACTGTCCTTGTTTTTACTGTCTCTTGTAAAGGGCGTAGAGCCTAAACCCCCCCCAGAGGAGCATAACATCATCAATGGCACTCGCTTTGTCCCACTTTTCGATAGTCTAACTGAATGGCTTTTTAGAAAAAGAGATGAGGGGAAAAATACAAACTGCACCGGGCCTCGTCGTTCTTGGCAAGGGCTCCTTTTTTTCTGCTCTGGAGGGGGCGGCCGGACCACTGCAGTGGAATTTTAATACCCCGCAGACATCAATCAGTTTGAATGGGGCCGGTTTCAATCCTCCTGTGTTTCCTGAGCGCTCAGCTCCCGTCTGTCTTCCTGGATGTGCGTGTAAGGGATTATTATTCTGCAATGAAAGAACATTTGAGCTGAAGTAGGGAAATACCAGCATGTATTAGATCAGATGCCAGTAGTGTGCTTGGCTGTCAAATTCAAGTCGTCCAATGTGTTGTAGGGATCTTGATACCTTGAGACAAGGCCCAGCTAAATCGAAAAATCACTCTGTCTGGGACAGGAAAAAAAAAGATACAATGGAGATCTTGGCTTCTTTGTGTGAATTTAAGACCCATGATTGACGACGTAACAGGAGTGTAGATAACTGCCAAGGCTAAATTTAGCCGCTGGAGGACAGAGTCAGTGATAGAAAACGGAAAAGGTAATGGAAGTAATGGAAAGGGACGTCACCCACTCTGGAGCCTTTTTCTGACCTCTCTTCAAGGTAAAAGTAGATAATTAAATGAACAGAGTGCTCACTTGTGTTTGGATGTTGGCGTTTTTAGAACTAAAGATATCCTTTTTGCCTTTTGAAAAGTCAACCATTACAGATCTCGCGTATGACAGTACAGTCGTGGCCAAAAGTTTTGGGACTGACACATAGTTGAAAAGCTGCCTCAGTTTATATGGTGGCAATTTGCACCTAGATTGTGAAGAGTGATCAGATGAATTGCTGATAATTGCAAAGTCATTTCTTGCCATAAAAATGACTGCATTTCAATCCTGCCATAAAATGTCATGTGCAGTCATCACTGCATTGCATTAAATAGGGTTTCACAGGCCAGGGCATTGCTGCTTGTAAGATAGCACCTAAATCCACCAATCATCAAGAACATCAAGAAGGCAATAGATGTCACAAGGCAAAAGTGATCACCAAGTGGCTCAGCGAACAAAACATTGAAATTTTGGCTCTGTGGCCAGGAAACTCCCCAGACCTCAATCCCATTGGGAATCTGTGGTCAATCCTCAAAAAAGAGGGTGGACAAACAAAAACACAGGAACTGTGATCAACTCCATGCACTGATTAGGCAAGAATGGGTTGCCATCAATCAAGATTTTGCCCAGAAGCTGATGTCCAGCATGCCAAAGCGAGTCAATAAGAAGTAAACAAAACATGAAATGCTAATGATTGTACTTCAGTATACCATATAAACATCTGACAGCAGTAAACTTGTTTTTTAAATTTCTGTCAGTCTCAAAACTTTTGGCCATGACTGCACTATTCTAAGGTTCTTTCTCTTTTTGACCTTAAAAGACTGAAAAGTTGCATGTCTGTTGTATAATAACTCAAAGGAACGTCTTGGCGAACAGTCAAACTCAAACAGCTTTCCCCTTTTCCCAGGTGTAGTCAATCATCCAAGACTTCATGTTTGGCATGAAGTTAGCTTGATTAGCTTTGCGCTACAAGGATGATGTGGCTAACATGGAACCGAAGCTTAGAGCCCACCAATTAGCACAGTACAAACCGGACACATGTTTTGGCATCTTATATAGACTTGCTTCATGGCGTTGGACAGTGTAGAACAGACTCTGAGTGCTCAGAGTTCTCACCATGCTTTCAAACATATGGTTGGACAATGAGAAGAGGCTGTACGACGGACTGTAGGAGGGGAGAGAACTTACGTTCTGGCCAGCTTTTGCTGTAGGTTAGAAGCCTAGGCCTACCTCCTTGTTTCACAGAGGAAGGACTGAAAAACTGGTAGGAGATGGGGAGTCACAGGAGCTGCTGTTTGGTCCTGATTTACATTTGAGACCAAGAATTTCTGCTACTGCTTCAGACCTCCGACTCTTTTCCTTCTGCTCCTTTCCTACCCTGGAAAACTCTCAAAAAGACTTCCTGGGTAGCGTAGACTACTCGTGTATCCTGTGTCGATAGCCGCTTCTTTTGTCTCCCCCGGTATTTGGACAGCCGGCAAGATGGCGTCACGAAATCTGAGTTTCTGGGTCCCGGAAGAGAGGAAGGGGATCGATAGATAGAAGCAGGAACTTCCAGGGCTTCTGGACGCAGCCTCGCTGTAGCATCTCCTTTATTGTCACAAGGTGTGAGCAGCTACAACGTTGCCCTTTATTCTGAGTACACCACTAGCCAGTCCTTGGGAACGATTTGCAGGCTTCTCAGGGTGGGCGTTTTGCATGGATAACAAGATTTGCCCCTGATTGAGGAGGAGGAGGCTGTTTGTCGCGAGTATGGTGTCAGTGCTGTGCTGAGATTGCTGCAGTGTGTTGGAGGAAATGGTGTGTGAATTGCATCTCTGACGAAAGGCCACATGCTGCAAACGTGGATGAGAGATTGTTATGCCACAGGAACACATCCGAGAAAGTCAGAGAGAAATGCTGGAGGAGTTCGTTTGGATAACCCACCCCCCCAATACACATACACACACACACACACACCTATCATGGAGAGACAGTGAAACCCTGACAGACATGGTTTCCCCTGGAGAGATTGACATTTTCACGACTTCAGTAGTGGAGTTTATTTGCGTGATGGTTGCAGCGAGCGTGCTACACCACAGGCAGCTCATTTTTCTGTCACTGAAAGGCTGGCTTGCCCACTGCACTGCAGAGATATTGACCTGTATTGCAGAAGAACATGTATAGATTTCTTTTCTCTGTTTCTGTGCATCCTCTTTGTCCAAATCTTAATATGAAATATACATGGACCTGTTATACAGGCCTTTCCATGCACTCCTCAGAGCTTTCCTCTCGGAGAGCGGCTCAATAGCCAATAGCCAATTTTTTTTGTTCTTTGGATTGTGCCTAAACTCCATTGCATAATTTTGCTAACCACAGCATCTTCTACACTTTATGATGTTTCTCCAAGTACAGCCTGCTCAGATTGATGTTTTTCAGTTATATAAGCACAATAGGAGTGTGCCAAGAGACCAGGCTGCAAATGCTAGAAGCTAAGGGATCGGCCTGTGTCATTACTTTTGGTTTTGTATCTGTCTGAGAAGAGGTTGAGGACAAATTTGCCAGTTCGAACAGCTTAAGCTGTAGCTGTATATCGTCCAGCTGTAACTGTTTTTGTTGGTCAGTAGCTGATTAATAAATATCACTCAGAGGTTGGTAGGAATCACACGGAGGACAATTTTAGGACAGATTCCTCTCTTACTCTACAGCACAGACTACTGTGCCGGTGACCAAGAAACAAATCTGTGCCAGTACCCTGTAGGAGACGGCTGCTGAGTCAGGCAGTGGCATTCTTTCCCCCTAGGACAGGCCATTCTGCTCTTATCCGTGGCTACCTCCATACGTCTTTAGAGGTGGAGGTGCCCCCCCCCCTCCTTTTTTTCCCTTCTACGACTGTCATCCATATGTATACCAGCCTGTATTTCCTATTAGCTAGCTAATACACATAGGTTTCAACCACAAGCCAAGACGTCTGTGGCTTCAACATGTTGTTTTCTGCCTCAGACAGATGGCTAGTCAGTATTCAGTGTGAAACAGTGGCCCAAATTGTGTTTGTTTGGCATTTGTGCTGTTCCGTTTCAATTGCTGACACTGGGGAAAATTCATAGGGAGCCTTTGGCACGACGTTTCATTTGTGAATATACCCAACCTGTTACTGACCATAAGGTAGCTACGGGGCTGAGGCACTCAAGTTAATGTACAGCTCGCATATGTCGGAGCCTCAGCGTGTAGTCGCTACCCACCATCAGAGAAATGACTGCATGATACTGTGTCATTGTAAAGCCTGAGGACCAGCTGTAGTGCAAAGGCATAATGCCTCTGCTCTCTGTAAGTTATCTTGAGTGGTCCTAAAGGAAATACCAAGCTTAATTTCATTTGCTGACCCTAGCCTGGACTGTCTCTGAGGCTCCTACTTGATAACATTGATGAATTCTACCCTTGTTAATCGGTGGAGCAATGGACTTTAGCTTTAGAGGTCATTTCTAGGGGCTAGATAACCCTAAGGCACAATAATTTCATTTTTAAGGAAATGCCAACTGTGGTCCTTTATATAATCTGCAGACTTCTGGCATTCACATAAGGCTGAAAAAGACACCAGATTCCTATTTAACTATTTCTAAAGGCCTATTTTTATACTTGTGCATATTTGGGCATTCAGGCCAATCAGTTATTAAAGGTTCTCACATACGTCAGTAAGGAAGGCTGAAATGGGTGGCAGCTTCACCGCGCCGAAGGCAAAGCGAAGTAGCAGGCTAGTTTTTGCGTTTTATGGTGTTTCACTTAATTAAACCTCCTGTTAGGGGTAGTTTCCTCATTTCAGTGGGGTCTTGTAAACAGTTAACACAGTGAGCAGGCAGATGTATCCTGTGCCTGATTGACGGCCTCTCATTTCATTAGGTCTGGCAGAGGGGCAAGTGGGCTGACCAGTTTCTGGATGCTGCTTTGTCCCTCTCTTTGCTACATCTGTCAAGCCCACCTCATTGTCCCCTATTGAATCGGAATTGATAAGGAGGGGGTTACCCCATTGACCTCTGTCTTCCAACTCAGCAATGGACATCTGGATACTCTCGGCTCCACTGACCACACAGATGGTCCCTTCATAGGACCTAACTAAAAATCCACTGATTATGACCAGAGGGTTTCTGAGTGGAATGACTGTTAGTCAGTGGAAATGTGATTAGGTTGGGACACCCAATTAAGGAGATGTACTTTAAACTTCAATGAGCTTGAAGTCTTTGTCCAAGATCTTTTCGACAAGGTTTTTTACTGGACCCATCATGAATGTGTTCTTCTCAGATGAGTACTTTGACCTTCAAACTGGCTTGTTGCTGAAGATACTGTTGATTTCGTCTACAACAAGCCGAATTTATAACACGTGGGAGGTAATCATTGTAGGGATGTGCTGCTCACTGATTGCCTCTTCACACTTACGTCAAGTGTTGCTGTTATGAGATCCATTAGTGGGTTGCTCCGAGAATGAGAACGAGGACCATGGAGCGAATCGGCATCGTGGAGACCTTTACTACTGCTGCAGCTGCCAAGTTCTGGTTTTCAACACTTCTTAAGCCTCCTGCCAAAGATAACATGACCAATAACTCACACCTTGTCAAACGGCCATTTTTCCTGGGCAAACATCATGAATCCCGTCTTCAGCAGGAAATTTAGCAGAAATTCACGCTGCCGGATCAGTCCTAACTCTGTGCTCTTCTTCTGGCCCTTGCTCATGGCCAATGTCCATCATATAAAAGATGCTGTCTCTGCCATTCTGTGGGCTGCCACTGAAAAACTTGGCAGATTGTGCTTGTACAAGAAGCCTGCAGTCTGCCTGTCAGACATTTTGGCCCAGGCTCTGTGCAAGCATTGCATCCTTCAGAGTCAGCGGGCTAATCCAGTCTTGCCGTTACAGTCGTGCAACTGTAACACTTCCCGTTCTAAGAGGTGTAGTGATGCTGATTCTGTCGTTTATCCTTGTCTGTTGATGCTCTGCATTTGTGCAAACGTGACATTGCATAGTGCCTTCGGGATACAGAATTCAGCGACAAGTTTTGTGTGATTCCTGCAATTATTAACATGTTGAAAAAGCACCAGGAAGATTGACTGGTTGTGACGTTTGAGTTTCATTGAGTCCAGCAGATTAGAAAATCAATAATGGGCTTGTTTAACATGTTGACCAACATATTGCCATTTGGAGCACACTGATTATTACGGTCTAGTTCTTTGAAAAATGGCCTTCACATTCACAGTGCTAAAAGTAATTGTCCAGTCCAGTTGTACCATTTATATATTTTTATATATAGTCTTTTGTATTTATCAGCATAAGTACTGAACATTCGATCCTGTGTATCAGTCTGTTCGTTAGTCTCGGGACATTAGCATATTGTGTTTGTTTCCTATTCATTTCCGATCACTCTGCACAGAGTTGGCACCATGAGGGAAATTCAGCCTTTTCCAAAGCCAGAGGGACTGAGATTCCTATTGCAAGAAAGAAGGGTGGAGAAGCAGCAACGTCCCTTACAAGCTGAATATACTTACAAACACAAGCCAGAAGAGTAATAGTCATCAGCATTAGATCAGTTTATACTGAAGATGATGCAATGCTGAAAGAACATCTCCTCAGGTTCTGAGAAGAGTTTCAGAGAATTTGTTTGAGTGGATCATGAAGACGAGGGTTGAGAGTAACACGCAGTCTGCGGTTTCTCAGACGTCTGCACTGTTAGGGAACAATTTGTTCAGGTGACCACGGAGCAATCACGCCGTGATTACATTTGTCAAAGCTGCCGTGCTTCAAATTTGGCAACTCGATAGGAAAATTTGACTTCAGCCAGAGATGAAGTGATTACCCTGAAATGGAGGCCGGTGTTAAAACTGTCTGATCTGATAGCTTGAGAGGAGTATCTGGAGAGAAGTGAGAGCATAAGATGAGGGAGGGCTTATGATAAGATGTTAATGCCAACTCATCCCCACTAGAAGCAGAAAACCCGGAATGCTTTCAAGTGTTTTTGAGAAACTTTTAAAAAATCACCTCCTCTGCATTTCATGCAATTTGATTCTCACAGAAAAGAGATCTTTGGACAACTGAAGTCTGGTTTGATCTGGCTGATTACTTTAGCTGAGATCAGCACTTGCAGTTCTGAACAACTTCCTCTTCAAGAGGAATAAATAACTATAAGGATATGATGACATACTTGATGCAGTATTTAGACGCATTTTGATCTCTGCACTGACCAGAGCAGTAATTGTTTGTCAGTCTCTTTTGTCTCTTGAAACTGCCAATGGCCCAATAGTATCAAATGTGATGAATCGGTAACGGTTAATTGGGCGGTGCATACAAATAGAGCATTCAACAGTGTGCAAAAGCCACTGGTTGGTTGGTCTGGCGTGTTTTGACGTTTCCTAAAAAGTAGACTCTATTTAGCATTCAATTACTAATTACTACTCTCTTAAATATCAAGGTGCTATGAAAGGTTCTTTGAGCAATAGCATAGAAGAAATGGTTCCTCAGTGAAAACCTTATAATAAACCTTTAGATCAGGTAAAGGTTCTTCTTAAAAGGTTCTTCACACTCGCATGTCTCTTCAACAAACATTCTTGGTCCTTTGGGGAACCAAAGGTGGGTCTTCTATGGCGTTGCTTGAAGAACCCTTTGTTTACATTTATGGTATTTAGCTGACGCTCTTATCCAGGGCGACTTACAAGGTTACTCGTCTTACAAAGGTGGGCCAAGGTAGCATTAGGAGTCTTGCCCAAGGACTCTTGTTGGTGTAGCCAGGAATCGAACCCCAGTCTCCAACACGGTGTTGTCTTCTTAAGAGTGTGACTAGTCGGTTTGTTACTAGGTCACTGCACATCCCCACCAATCACAGTTCCACTGTGTCTTTTCAAGGCATCCATGTAAACCAGTGGTCTCCACTGTAGTACGTTAACCCAAATCTAACACACCCCATTCAACCAATCTAGGACTTCTTAAGGCAGTCATTAGTTGGATCAAGTGGTATAGATTAGAGTTGAATCCAAAGCCTGCAAGAAGGAAGTTATTTTGGTCAATATAATTCAGGCTAATCTTCGTCCGTGTCGAATTTTAGGACAACCTCAGTATGTAGCAGTGTATTAACACTAGTGTTTAGTTCACACCAGGCGTCTGGCTCCGTCTACGTGCTGTTAACCCTCAGTATCTAACAGTGTTCTCCTGCATTCCTTTGAGGCTCTGGTAAATTGAATGGACACATTGCCATTTTGAGTCAGGAACAGAAGTGCACTGGTCGTGCTCTCGCTTCTTGGCTAAATGTCACTCTGCAAGAGTTCGCCTTGGAGCCTTCGCTGGCCATATGGAGCAGGGCTCGGCCTGAAAGCTTTCTCACCTCCTTCCTGGAGCTCGCTACAGTCTCCAAAAAAGAAGAAGGAGAACACAGAGTCTCTGCTAGCTGCTATTTCCCTTACATGCCTGCACTCCGGGAGGGAAAGCAGCGAGCACAATGGCTCCAGTAAAAGCTAAATCCTTTTGGTTTTCCTTTCCCGTCTGCTTGTTTCCTGTCACAAATACATACATTAGCTTAAGCAGTGGCTCACACTTGGTCTAATGGGCTCTCTGCTGAAAAGGCACCGCTGGCACAGTGATGTAACACACAGTGCTTATAATCAATAATTTAACGATTGCAGATTTCAGGTTCTTTCTCATTACTGTAGCTGGAACTAGTTTTACTGTAAGCCCAAGACGAGTTTCCTTGCATAGGAGGACAGAATAATGAGGATGGAGACCTCATTTTTCAGTAATTATTATGGATTATTGGGCAACTAGTTCACCAACAAGTTGAGTAATACAGACCCTTGCAATTTAACATGCAAGTTGATCACCAGTCTTAGGACCTAAGAGTAGATGTTTGGCTCCTGGAGAGTCGAGGCGTTCCTCAGACAGGCTATCAGACATTTGGGCCAGAGGCAGTTCCGAGTCGACTCCCAGTGTGACTGCCCCTCCCGCTGAAGGCTCTAATTGCGTGTGCTGGGGAGCAGGTGGCATTGCCTTGCCCTTCAATAAGGAGACTGTCATAGTGGCCAGACCTTGCCTAGTAATTATACACTGTCACTGACAAGGACTGGAGGACTGCTGTGGAGGCCCTGGTGCCCATGTGGGTGTCAAACTTTCTCGGCCCAGGTCCATGGAGGAGGAAGTAGGTACTGCATAGGATCTGTCGAAGCACATTACCATGCCCTGCATTTCCTGACATCCGTCCACCTTCGATGTTGTTGGAGCTCCAGGCCACATGTGGGGCTGTATTAGCCCACCCATCAGTCTGTGTTGGTGTTGGTGTGCCGAGTTCATCGCAAACCACCAGGCTTAAACTAATGTTTTAGCGGTTTGCAGTTTTGGAAGTTGATAGTTTAATGGACAGTCTAGGATAACAGCTCCTGCCGTCATGCAAATAAAGGGTCAATATTTCCGATATCCTTGGAAATATTAGCATATATAGGTGCATATAGCATATAGGTGTTCTAGAGTCTCATTGTGGATTCTGATTTTATAGAAGAAGCTGGATGGGAGATGGGAGAATGACTACGATCTGCTCCAGAAACAAGAACTACAGTGATTAATGTTCATTCAGTGACTCATATGATGCATCAAGCTGGTTAATTATGAGACTTTAATCCTTTGTAAAATGAAAAATCTTCTCAGCATCCTTAAGACCCTGTAGGAAATTCAAAGGGTTGCAGCGGAGATGAAGTTATGAATAATGCATGCCTTTCTCATTGTCAGATCATGCCTGATTGTTCTGATTACATTGCGGAATCCTGTTGGGAGCTGTAGTGAGTGCTGACCTTGGCCAGACTATTTGCCTTGATCTGCCTGGGATAAATATCAGAGATGCCGTATGAGACAAACACTTCAAATGAAGGAGCCAAGTGTCCTGTTAAGAAGCCAAGCCTGGAACATTTGATCACTGCTAGAAATGTTTGATTATTGAAGACGCTAGGGTCTTTATTTTACTACAGTGGGTCCCGGCTCTGAACCCAAAAGGAAAATAGAAGATGGGTGTGCGTTAGCCTGGCATTGCATCACCACATCACCAAGCACAAAATGGATGACACTTAATGTTGCTACGGCCTCAGCAACCACAAGGCAATGAGTGTACTGAACAGGGTGCTTAGGCGATGACATCACCACCACATTAGACAGACCATCTCTGGCGCATTTGAAAAGGGCAAATAAGTGACGGATGGAACATAGAGCAATAGATTTACTGATCTCATTTATCCTGGGAGTCAATGGCGATGAACGCACCATGGGTCCACTGTGGTTTCTGAGTGGAGGACTGCCTCACTTTAAGCTATGCTTCATTAGAAGTACAGTATGAGCAGAGTTTTCACATTGCTACATTTCCCAGTATTCTTTTGTAGCTGGGTTTTGGTGTAGAGCCAACATATCTGGCTTTCTGGCAGGATGCCCTTTCGCAGTCACTGGGGCTTGTTCAGTATTGTTCATGTTACCAGTTCTTGCAAAATCGAGGCCATTAGCCATTAGCATTGATGCAAGATGTCTTTCGATATGCGGACTGGGGTGTTTCTAAAGATCAGTGATTAAACTCAAATGACCAATTGATCATTTCCTACTTCAGGCCTGAAGAACACCCCGAAATGAAAGCCTTTATCTCAAGCTAGTGCCATCCTGCGTAATTGGGTTGAAGCTGAACGCTGAGTACGAGTTCTCAGAAGCCGGACGATGTGTTTTACCGCTTCGCGCAGGAGGCCGGGTGCTTTACCGTCGTGAAACCCGATTATCCTCACTGAACAACGACAGTAATTTCATATGAAACCTTCCTCTGAGAGTGCACAGGGGGGCTGGGCCCTGCCAAGGCGAATGAGAGGTCACTGTTTAGTTCTGTGACAGGCTCTTGGCAACGGGCACCGAGGCGAGCTCGCCGACTCGGTTTTGTTTGCCGATCTCGTCCCCAGACTTTGTTTACAGCTGACCATCTGCTATTGGCATGGCCGCGCCATATTGTGTACATTTCGGCGGTCAATTCTAGTGAGGTCATTGTGAAAAAGGAGAGCAGCCCCGCTGTCTCCTGAGCCGCAGGAAGTTGCCGGTATAAACACCTACTGCAGTCTCCAGTGGACTGCAGTGAAATAAACAACTGGGGATTTACAGGACTAACGGCCCACTCTGACACTTCAAATGAAGTGAAATAGGGGATTTATTTTGCAGTTAGGGATAATAAGGGAAGGCTTCAGTGGTTGAAGGTAGGTAATTCCCTACCTTTCTATGCAGCTTACTTTAAGAAGTCACTAATTGGGCCATAGACAGTTGCTCATATCTGTTGCATTATGTACATTTCTTACATTGATGTTTCCAACGCTTTGTAACTAGGCAACACAAAGCACATAGATAAACAATATATTGTAAGTAAGTGCAATACGAGCATATAAAGGAAATGTTAGATGCCCATCACTTCTACATGGCAACCATAACCAGCTAGACAGTGGTTGCACACTTTCAAATATGCGTTATTACCCTTAGCATTACCACATCTAGTCTATATTAATGTGTGTTGGATGCTTTGCACTGGTTAAACAGAGCAAAAACATTGGGCCAAATGGGCCCCATCGTTACAGCCCACCTACAACCTAAATGGGGCCCATGTTCAACTCCTCCTGGTCATCCATATGTGGAGCCGGACATGGAACCCATGAACAAATCTTCTGGTTCCCAGTTGGGGTCCCCAAAACAGGCCCCACATAGGAGTGATAACTGGGAAATTAGTTGGACAGTAGCCTAGTCTAGCAAGCCAGTGTCTGGTGCATTTATTTGTCTACCAAAGCCTAGACGTGCCTTCTGATGTAACAGGGAAGGGCACTGAACTAGGCAACAGTTCAATGGTATATGGGCTGAGACTATTCTAGCTTTTGTGGACCAGGCGCATTAGCAGGTGATACTGTGTGATACAAGATACAGGATACTACAGAAAAGTATAAAACTGGTCTGTCCGTCCTCTAGAGAGGAGAATGGGTTTCAGAAGTACTCGACTGAGGACTCTTATGAAGAGGATGTCGGGTATTGCTGCTGCTGATGACGGAACAATTCGGGCAGGCAAGAATCTTGAAGCATCCTTGTCTTTGGAAGAGCTCCCCTTTGGATGCGGACTCACATCTTGTACTGCTGAGGAGCCAAGCAATCAACGCTAGTGGCAGATTTCATTGGTTTTCCTGAGTAGTTTGTCAGTACAGCAAGTTCTTTTTTGTTGTACCCCAAGCGAACGTTTATGAACCCAAAGTGTTTTCTTTTCCTGACAATGGCTTTCATTTGGACTGTGTTTATGCTAATTGCAGACAAGTGTGCAGTTTGATCTGAAAGACATGTATCCATTTATTAGCAAAGCCAATGAAAAATCAAGGTCCAGAATTCCTCGTCAGTGATTCATGTGGCCATTACTGATGGAAAAGCTGAGCTAAGGAGTTCTTGCTTTAGAGAGCAGAACCGGTTCTCCATCTGTTCTTTCAATTAGAAATAGAAGGAATTGTGTACAGTGCAGATTGAACTCGAGCACCCAGCACTCGGAACAAGACCATGGGGACTGAAATAGCTTGGCTGACTGACTCTTGCAGTGATGTGACAGTAGGTCTCTAAAAAAGCAGGAGCTGGAAATAGAAACTCATAGCTTCACAAGACTTCAGCATCGGCTAGATTTCAGTGTTCTTTCTGAAATCACAAGCTGGAAGAGATTGTGTTAGACACAAGGACAATGCAAACGCTATCCCAGAGAGTAGAATTCACTTGTTCTGTGTTCTTTATAATGTGCACATTCCAGGCAGCCTCCATGTTGGGTTCAGATGGATTGTGGTGCTACTCTTCCGGGCCAAAAAACCACCCCTATTCAAATGATAATAACACTGCAGGTTTGCCAGTGTTAGTCAATAGAGGTATTCGGCTGGGTTTAAATGATCAGGCTATCGTTCGTTTCTCTCTTGTGCTGAGACTAAATGAGTTAATCCAGCTTGGACTTTTTATGGTTCCCAGTGCCTTTTTCTGCCCACAGCTGCAGTGATCTGAAGTGGCTCAGAAACCAAGCTAGATATTCATCTCTATCCAAATGACTCCACATAAGAGCCTTCACATGAATGGTTTCAAGCCGATCTTCTTCTTTTTTATTCCTTTTCAAAACGATTGGATTTTCCTGCTGGCGTTGAGTGCAAACCTCTTTCGAAGGGGTGTGAGACGCGAATGCCTAATTATAGAAACCCGTGAAGGGTGAGTTTATTTTTAAGTCTGTTCTTCAGCTGATTTAGAGAGACATACAGTTTGCATTTGCATACGTATTTGCTCGCAAACCTGACTGTCAAAGCCTGGCAGGGCTTAGCGTGCATGTAAGTCATCCATGTCTAAAGGTCTCTCTCCACTGTAGGGCTGCAACTGACATTACATTTTGCTTTGTCTGTCATGACTTGCATGGCATTATTTAACATTCGATCTGTCTGATTAGCGATTTTTTATTCTATGAAAGGACTGAGCCATAGCGGCTTCTGTGCTAATGATCGCAATCTGTCATAATGACTGCATGTTTTAGATGGTTGCTAAAATATCTTTTTGAATCATTTTTGCTATTTTTCACTTTTTGACATAATTTGAATCTGTTGTTCATGGATGAACCAATAGAAATGCTCCAAAATTACTTGGAATAACATCCATAACTTCTGATTAAGTTAAGTTGCCATTTTGGAGTTACAAGGTTTTTTTCTCTGCAAGCTCACTGCAATATGTGGGCATGATAACGCTGTTTCCATAATCATCTACGAAAAGGGTGTAACAGTAACAGTATGTGGTTTTGTACTGATTTGTCGAACAGGCGTACTAATGGAAGTCGTACAGGCGATACATGGTACGCGGTAAGTTGTAGACGATGCATCATCATGGTGGACAGAACTAACTTTCACAAGCCTGGATTCCACCGGGAAACCTTCCAAGCTATAAACCATTAGCAAGTAATGTTCATATTTTCATGATAATGTGGGAATTGTAGTGGATTCATGAGTATCTCTCGATGGTAACTGTAGTCTTGTTGTCTCCCCCTTCCTTATATGCTTGTTTTCTCAAATTCTTTCTGGATGAATGAGTGAATAAGTGACTGCCTTAGGAACCTCTTGAAACGACTGAAAAGCAGCAACATTTCTGGACTGTTTACATCTAATTTCAACAGCGGAGGGCGGTGTGTCTGTGACGGTTGAAGGGCAGCTAATCGAACATGCTAATGCTTACACACTACAGACCTCAGGAAGGTGGAAAAAACTCTAACTTGCATTACTGTTGTAATGAACTCTGAACTGTCTTTCGTGTACCGCTACACCCCTATCTATGACTAATCAGCTTTGGCGACCAATCACTGCAGCTCTACTCTGCTGTAGCTTCAATAAGCACATGTACTGGATGGGGCATTTACAGTATGGCTGAATGAGCTTCGATTCGGAATAATGGTTGAGATGTAAACTGGTCCCCAAGAGGCAGTGTGTGACCTCTTTTCCTTTGCAATGTGTCATGGTATGCCTGTTTGCTTACTTGAGATGAATGTGTGGACATATTTGTGTGTGTGTGTTTTTTTGTTCTTTCTTGCGTGTGTGTGTGTGATCGTCATTCCTCAGAACCACAGATGTCCTTACTGCTCACTGCCTCTGGAGTCTCTGGAGACCCCTGGAGGGGTTTGAGATCCACTTTCAGCTGTGCAACTTGCTGTTGCAGAAAATCTCCATGCAGCCCCCAACAGCCCATCTGGGTCCCCTTGTCCTGTCACTCTACCACTCTCCTGCTCTCCAGCCGGAACGTGCACGACCCGTGCGGGATAATCACTGCAATTATGAGTAATTACTCTTCAACCTGGTCCCATCTTGTCGAGGAGGTAATGACAGTGGGCATCTTAGCATGGGGTGTGTGTGTGTGTATGCACCAAATCACAGCCCTGTTTCATTGACACTGAGCGCATTTGCACAGTTGCTAGTCGTTTTCTTTTCAGGTCCTACTAGGGCTTTGCTGTAGCCATGGCTATATATGGAGATTTTCCCAGCTCCTGCCTAGCTCCCTGAACCTCTCTTACTCATAACACATTCCCAGACTGAAGAAATTCTTTTCGGCGCTCCCCACCCCTCTGCTCCCCGAAACTGTACAGCAGATGCTCGCTGAACAAGCAGAGGGAAGTGATCTCATTGTGTTCTTGTTGAGTGTGGCTGGGGCAGCTCTCATTTGAAAGACCCGAGGGTGACGTAATCTGACTACAGACACCCTCCCCTCTCTCATCTCCACCCATGACAAAAGCTTTCTGCTGACTGCATCCATGAAACCTTTTTCCTATCACAACTGGGAGAGGCATTGATTAGCCTTGTGGGAGATATCAGAAGCAGCTGTAGATACAGTGCAGATGAGTCCCAGTGTTTATCCACCACACCTTCCAATCAGAAGCACAAACAGGGAATTGAGGCTGACACCAGATTCACCAGATCCTGAAGAAGAACCCATATTTGGCCTTAGAAACTTAAAAACGAAATAATAACCTAACAAAGTAATAAAACTAGAGAAGTAGAAGCAACATGAGAGGGTACCATACCAAGACAAACCAAGCAAGTGTTTCAGGGACTGTTCTTTAAACAAATTGTAATCTATTTACAACATTGATCATACAACCTGACCGCAAACAGCTAAGATGAGCTAACTGTAATTAAAAAAACAGACTTTTGCTCATCATCATAAAACAAGTCAACGCCTAACATAGTCCTAAAGTAAAGTTTTACATCCTTAACCAGAAATCCAGAAAAATGAAAACCAGCACTACACACAACACAGTCATACCAAGTAAATGAAAGAATGGTAAGGCTTGCAAGGCTACAGAACAGCCTTGGCACAGAATACCTCTAGCATTATGCTTAACCTAAAATGGGCTTTACTTTTAGGTCATCTGTCAAAGACAGATACTGCTAATCTCCCTTTTTTATTAACGTGTTTGATTGACGTGTTAAATTGTGATTATAAGCTTAAACAGAGGGTGTACAGTTAAAATTGTGCCACTTAATTTATGCATAGCAATTATGTGATATTTAGCATACTTGCCCAAAACTGCAAGTAAAACTACAGTAAGATAGAGTATGTTTATCACTAGAGGTGGGCAAAAACAGATTTCAAATTTGTTCACTTTTTGGACCTGAATTATCCATCTTTATGGGCTACATGACTATTTTAATTGCATATATTTTCTATTATGATGATGCACTATGTTTTTCTGAGCATATTGTAGATATTGGAAGTGCTTAAAGACACTGAACTGAACAACTGCATGTTTTAATTACTAAGATTTAGTAATTACTCCTGTTTAATGGGATGGAGGATTTGATTGCATTTAGCGCAGTTTAGAGTGTTAGTGAGGTCAAGATGTTGGATGGTGATCACCACCCCACCTCATCCACAACTCCCCAACTTATCCTAAGAGTATTGGACGGAGCACCATCCATCATTCATGGGGGCTTTATACTCCTCTAGCATGTTTTCGAGTTCATGTTTATATGCTCTCAGACACATCGATGAACAGAATAATTGCGACAGTTAACAAACTACCCTGTAGCAAGAGCTGCAGAACCTGCTTCGTTTCCATCCAAGCCCCTGTACATGGGACAGGCTTTGACTTGGCTCGTTTCACTACTGCCACAAAACAGGAAGGAGGAGAGAGACAAGCGAGAAAATCCTATGAGTTAATGTCCTCGTCTGCAGTGTGTCGGAAAGCAGCATGGATGTCTGTCTCCGTTCAACTTTCCGCCAGGAGACTCGACTTGTATTCTCAACTGATGGATTCTCAGCTTGTCGTGCGAGCAGACTTGTAAATTATCTGGTCTGAGCACATGACGTCCTCACAGCTGTTTCACAAAAGCTGCTGGTAGAAGATCTTCATGAATTTGGTTTTGTGACCAACTGCTTTTTCCAAATTGGCACTGATGAAGTGCTCAAGCTGAACTTGAGTTAACCAAAGGTTCTTTGTGTTCTTCGACGCCCAGCAACTCAGAAGCTTACTCTTATCAGTTTGAATAGGTTCCATTTGGAAAGCTCTGAGACATGTCAGTGATCCATCAAATCCACTTCACGCAGAAGCTGAAAGGAGCCTCTGTGGACTCAGTCCTTCCATATAGCACGTCCAAAACACCAGCAGCAACTCTGCAGCCTTCAGCGCATTCTTCCATCCCCAGTCCTTCCCTCCTTTACAGGGATTCTTGCCTTGTTATGTAAAGCGAATGAACTTGGGTTTTGCGACGATCTTCCCTGAAGGATTATCTATCATAGGAAGGATTAGCACTCACCCCACTTGAACGTTGGGGGGGGTTTGCTCCTAAGCGTTTCGCCATATGCATGGCAAGAAAGATTCAGCTACGGTCGATCAGGCGCAGATGCATTCAAGCCACTTTCTCAGAGACGGTTGTCAGTGGCTAATGTGAAAGTACGCCAAACGCTGTCTTGAATGATCATTATCAGCTCCAAATTATTGCCAGCTGATTTCCAGCATGTAGCAGTTTACATGCGGTTTCTGAGTAGATGGTATCCACAGCCGCCGAGGCAGTTAGAGAGCTTGGGTAACGCTCGTGTGACGTCCATCTGAACAATAGGTAACAGGCTGCGTGCTATTAGCAATTCAGCCATTTTAGGTACAGTATGGCATAAAAGAACTCCATTCCCCCATGTGTAATGTGGGAATTCTCCGTTGCTATGACAACAGTGAGGTAGCTCTCTGCCGTGCGGTTCCCATCTAATTCCCAAGTAAATGGCTGTACGTGAACCGTCTCGCATCTGTGTGGTCCGCGAAAGCAAAGTAATGGAGGCCTGTCAAGATCTTAGCTGAGACAATGCTTTCATTGTCATGTATTTTCGAAATGGCCTTCTCAGTCCTCCAGCTTAACTGGATGTTGAAGGGGGGTATTGAGGGGGGGGGAGTCTGTCCCTTTTGGGGTTCAGTAAAGGGGGGATGGAGGGGGGCAGTTTGGCAATAGTAGATAAGTTTTGGTAGCATGCCAGTGAGCCCTAGAACGGTGGCATTGTAATGTACTCCTATGTAACTAATGCTTATTGTGTATCAGTGGAGCCACATGAGAGCGACTGACATATTGCCTTAAAATGTGTTAAAACACTATACAACTCTATACAAATAAGTGCAATGATGGATTTAGTCCCTGGTGGAGGGTTCTCATAGACATTTGAACCAGGTACAGTTGATAGAGGGGCTTCAGGCATGTTCCTTCTACCAAAATAGTAATTGTAGTCATTTTAATTTTATGTTATTATTACATATATAAAAACATAGGTTTGTTTAGTATATTGAAGCGTTTTGTAATACAGTTATTTCCAGTTACATCAGGAGGTCCTATATCTGATATGATACTGATATGGCTTGAGATGTTTCTCCACCTGTGGTGGTTCAGTTGATAGGACATGATTGATTGGGATTGCAAACACCTGCCTATATGAGGTCCCATAGTTGACAGTGCATGTCAGAGCAGAGAACTCCAAGCCATGGGGTCCAAGAAATCATCTGCAGACCTCGGAAACAGGATTGTGTCAAGTCATAGATCTGGAGAAGGGTACAGAAAAAGTGCTGCAGCTTTACAGGTCCCAAAGAGCACAGTGATCACAGAACTGAGCGATCAGGGAAGACGGGCCTTGGCCAGAGAGGTGAGCATTAACCCGAGGGTCACTCTGACAGAGCTCCAGCGTGTCCTTGTGGAGATGGGACAGGCTTTCAGAAGATTAGCCATCACTTTGTAATTACTGGTGAGATTGTGTGTAGATGTTTGAGGCAAAAGTAATATGTCTGTAGCGCAATAAGACATAGAGAAGGTGAGAGGGGTGTGCAGACTTTCCGGCTTGACTGTACTTGGAAAATATCAGCCCTGACACATCATCTGATTGCCCCTTAACCTCATCTGGAACATACAAGAGTAATCAGGATGCCCTTCTGAATATCCCAACCTTCTGAGTTTTAATTTGAGTACTGGAAAAGCTAATATCCCAATAACAGCAAACAGTCCACAGCTGTAGCAGATGTAGAACACCATGCCTGACAGTCATCACATGCACAGACACTGAGGATTCTTGCAGCTGAAGCTGACCTGCTAGAACTGGCAATGAGGGCAGTGGTTCAGTTTGTAAATAGGCCAAACTGCTGAAGACACCTCACTGTTCTCAGGAGGCAGCACTGGGCATTCGGAATTAATTACTGCACAGACGTTCTCTGGGACGGCAGATATCCGCAGAGATTACTGTTTTTTTATGATTATTATTATAATAATAATAATTATTTCAGCACACTTTCAGCTGTCTTCCTTTATTAACCATGCCAGTTTCTTCGGGGGCCTAATACCCCTCTAACCAACACAAGACAAGCTGTGTGTGTGTGTGCACATCTGTGCAAATGGGTGCAACTTAAAAGTACCTGAAGGCATTCAATAGAAGGGGTGTCCGCAAACATTTGGACATGCAGTGTATGTGGGAAGAAAGTCCTTGGTTAATAAAGGATTGAGCTTTAGAGCAGTGGAACGCATTGAGCTTTAGAGCAGTGGAACGATATTTTCTAGGGATGGGTTGGGGTGTTTGGGATGAGGTGGGTGGACCTTACTAACGCTCTTGTCACTGAATGCAATCAAATCCCGACAGCAATGCCCCACAATCTAGAAGAAAGCCTTCCCTGGACATTAGAGACACTTACTCCAAGAAAAGCAGGATCAGCTAATTTTTGGTATAAACTTGGTTTCAGAAGAAACGATGAATGAGCAGGTGTCCCAGTACTTCTGTCCATTTAGTGTATGAGCTAATTCTGGCTGTTGAGGCTGTTGTAGACTATTTACAGAAATGTTCCTGTCAGTTTCAGCACAGACGGTACCGTTTTTTCTATGTTGGCCAGTGTGCGGAACGTTTTACCGGCTGACCTCTTTTCCAACCCAACACAGGAAAAGCGAGACAGCTGTTTTCGTAAGCTGGGCTTCGGAGTTGCGCCGGCTCTCTTATCTGGCAAACACACTGCACCCTGATGTGTGTGCGTATGTGTGTGTGTGTGTGTGTGTGTGTGTATATGGATTGGCCGGAAACATCACAGCTTAGCAATCGCAGTGAGTTGCATGCACACACTCTCCTGTGTGCTGCTACTGCCAGAGAGACACCCCTGCACTAGCATCGCCATGGTAACGGCAGGGATGCTGTTGGTCGTCCTGGTGATGTACCGTGGGGAGTGGAGCAGAGGGCTTGTTCTGACATGTGATGTGAGTGATGAGCAGGAGGGAGGTGTGTGTGTGTGTGTGTGTGTGTGTGTGTGTGTGTGTGTGTGTGTGTGTGTGAACTCAACTGTGACTGTGCTGAATTAGATGCGCAACTTGTAATGTGTGCATGTGCTCATGATGCGGAGCACGGAATACATTTGCATATCACGTGTTTGCATTTGTTTGCATGTATCAGTCTGTCTGTGTGTGTGTTTGTGTGTGTGTGTGTGTGTGTGTGTTTAGGTTGGCCTCCACACACGTGATTTTTATAGCATTTGCTAAAACTAGCGATTTGTCCAACAACAGCCATTTAAAGCCGAATAGTAAACAGTGGGCAGCAACCTTCCAAATATTGACTCTCCCATTGGTGGCAGAATTAATGTCCAAATCAGGAAACTCTCCTAACTAACTGGCTCCTTTTTCTCTCGCCCACTCCATACTAAGCCCCGCCCCCACATGCTTATTAGCCACACCCCCAAGTGATGTCCTAAGAGGCCGGCAGAGTTTGTATTCTTGATTTGTCTGTACTGTTTAAGCTTAATCTTACTGTACATATTGTAGATATTTCATATAAGCACTAAGTCACAAATATAAGCTCTATAGAAGACCACTTCAAGCCACAGACGTGAATGTTTATGGAGGCCCCCCTGCCAGTCCAGGGGTTCGAACTGGTCCCAAGCTCACTTTTCTAACCTTTTGCCCATGGCCGTATCCATATCTCTATATATATATCTTCAAAATATATCTGATAATTGGACATATGCATAAACTAGGGGTGCAATAATTTACAAAGTTCATAATTCAGCGATGGTTTCTCCATGTGATGCAATAGAAAATTAGCCTTATAAAAGCACAGTTTCTGTCCTGATCCTACACTGTAACCACAAGCTAATATGTTAGCCACAAGCTAATGTGCTAACCACAAGCTAATGTGCTAACCACAAGCTAACATGCAAGTCATTGCAGTCATGATCCTAATGTCCTGACAGGGCATGAAAACAAATGTACGTGTGTGTGTGTCTGTATGGAATCCTCCTGTGATTTTGGCATAGATACTCTCACAGCAGGCCCACGGCACACTCCGGCACACAGCGGCAGATGTCTGCCGTAGCCCATCCCGCTTTCAAATGCTCGCATTGATTTCCGCTTTGTTGTCCTCCTATTTTCTTTCTCTCCCCCTTTTCTCCAGCTTTCTTTGTGTAGTTCTCCTTCACAGCGAGAGGAGGGGCTTCCCGTCATTAATAAGTCAATGGTCTCTCTCGCCCTCAGGAAGACCTGTATCAGTGCAGGGACTGAATGTGTATTGAACCCTGGGTTGTGGTTTAGTGATGTTCTTCAAATGAAATCGTGAAATTATACAGTATAATTAATTATATAGTTGTTCAATAATTTCCGTTCTTGTGTGAGGTAGATTTGGTATCGGCCGTTTCAACCATGCACTTCTGACTTTTTCTCTTTTTCTTTGTCTCGATGTCAAACAAGGACGTGTCAAAACTGTAGGGCCACCCCCTGAAAGCCCACAATTCAAGTCATATGTCGGAGGCCTATCAGTCTGACTGGGGTTCTTGAAGTCATGTTTTTTTTTTTCTAGTCAGTCAGTATGTTTTAAAGTAGCAGGATAAAACGAGATAGAAACTTCCAATGCAAAATGCACCAATGAGGAATAAAATATATTCAGTGACATATTCATATATCATAAATATATTCAGTGGCATATATTCATTTTGTTCATTTGACAGAATTCTGAATCAGCTACAGTCCTACTGAACTGTAAAGTGTGCATTTTTTGGTGGTAATAACTTCATCATCTTCAGATTCAGATCATCATAAAATATCTTCTATTTGGAAACACAAATATGGTATTGAATAAAAGGTTAGAACCTGCATTGGACAGGATTTCTCCACTTATTTGTATAAGTAATTCAAGCATAAGGGAAGTTTTTTTGTGGGATGTTGTTACATTTGGTTGCCTCCCCTGCATAGGAATCTCACTGTGATCTTCTAAGAACTCCTTAGTGCCCAGATGTAGGTCCATGCTTCAATTCCTGGCTCTAATAACTACATCATTTACATAGGTTTGGATAGCATGTACAGAATAATTCATAATAGGTAATAAGTAATACGTATAAAAGAGCCTCAGAAAAGTGAATATTTCTATAGTCTACACTCATACTTCATAACCTGTTCCTACATTAGCTATAGCTCTTAATTATCTATCTGTCTAGTTCTTGTGTAATGTTGTTTGTTTGTTTGTTTGTTTGTTTGCTGTGTGGGTCAACCTCAGGTAGATGGGTTCCTAAGTCTTGGTTTCTCCCAAGGTTTCTTCCTCTTCTTTCTTCCTCTATGAGGGCGTTTTTCCTTGTATATATATATATATATATATATATATATATATATATATATATATATATATAAATAAACTTTGAATTGGTTCATATCGTCCCTATCATCGTTGTCCAATGAAAAACATGAATCTCCAAATTGGTGACTTTACAGCAGGTGGCAAAAATGTTCTGAACTCTGAATAGAAGTCAATGTAAAATAAGATTTTATTCCAAGTCATTTAGAGCATTTTTATTGGTCCATTCATCCAGAATTAATCACACAGTGTTCAGAGAAGCTACAAGGTTCAGACCATGGAGAAAACTAAAAAGCAGCGATATATGAAAACCTAAGCTGCTAAGCTAAGCTAAGATTTACATATCTTACTTAGATCTACATATCGATTAGCACCGCCCAATTTATTTTACAGTCCTCAGGACAAGAGATGGTGGAAAATGTTTTTTGGACATTAAACAACACAAGCATTAGCAATGGCCCTCAAAGAAAAACATAAAATACAGTAAAAAAAATAATTGTGGACTAATGGCCCTTTAAGATTAGTAACCAATATGGGGTTGAAGGGGTTAATAGGCATTTGGGCTGGTGCTGTGCTTACCGCAGTGCGTGGGGCTGACTCTCGGACTGCCCTGCTGGAAATCCCTTTGTCATGCTCTGTTCTCCGGACAGATGTCAGTGCTGAAGCCACGTGGGGGTTCAGAGCCCTTTCAGCTCCTTCCTCATCCTCTTCCCAATCCCCCGGACCCTTCAGGCCAGCAGCACCAGATGTCCTCTGTCTCCTCCTTCCTTCCCTCTCTGTCTCTCTCTCTCTCTCTCTGTTCTTGTGTTGCACATTATACAGAACGTTTAATGCGTTTTCCTGAACTGCACATGGTAGACAGTTCATTATGCACCCCTTACTGTCTATTAGGGCAACGGGTTAATGTGCTTGTTTAGGCCAAACGATAAAATTAAGCTTAACTGAACTTTTAATTAAATGGAAATCCTGTATAGAAACGAATGTGTCCATCAAGCTCTGTTATCTAGTGTAAATGAGTAGGACAGTAGGATTTATAATGCCAGCCTTTAAGACGTCTGGACAAATGTTTAGCCCCTTACATTTAGTTATAAACTCTAATGCAGAAACTGTTGTGAATGCTCTAATAGAAGTTGCCTTGTGGCGTCCCACAGGGTTCTATTTTGGGACCTATGAAACTGCTGGTATTTATGACAGTAATTTAGTCATGATGAAGTGATGAAGCGTGGGCTTAAATACAGGGTCTAAAGGGGTTAATTCTACTTTTAGTCACTCATTTCTTGAACTTGTCACAGATGTATATCAATACACTGCAGTTTACTGCAGAATTATAATTGATTACAATTAGTGCGGCAGGGTAGTGCAGCAGGTAGTGTGTGTTTGTGTGTGTGTCATGCAAAAACACTTGAACAGGACATGTTAAATTGGCTGTAAAAAAAGACGTATGTTATGATTACACAATATAAATAGACTAATTACAAATAGGAGGGGTTTCAGTTCGGCCCAGTAAAGAAAAGACACTCACCGTAGTCAGACTCCAGCTGTCGGCTTTAGCCAAGCTTACACGATCAGAAATGAAGGCGCTTCAGATGGTTTGTTGAGCAATGAAGGTGCTTTTGGTTCCAAATAGAGCCAAGAATCTTCACATCAGCTGAAGGATCTTCACTTCTTTATGGAACCAAAGATGGTTCTTCTTCTAGGGCTTCATTGCTCAAAGTGAAAAAGAATGGAGCAGAGGAGATGAACATGACTGAAACCTTGAAGACAACCCGTGCCGCCGCGTTCATGGGTGCACAAAGTAAGACCAGCCCATGAGAGACTGAACAAGCATCTGGGTGGCCTCTCTAGAGTGGAAAAGGTCACATTTCTAGGGATGTTGTGAAGGAGAAATCTGCATGACAGAGTCATCCACGACTACACCGAGTGACCAGTGAGTTCTCGAAGGAGATCATGTGCAAGATCATTGTGAAGTCCAGGGGTTCTGGGATGTACAGCAGCTCGGTCTTGCTGAGGTTGAGTTTAAAGGTGATGAGGGATTTATACTTTATACATTTGGTATAAAGGTCAACGTTCTCATATCCTGACACCCCTACTCTGTACCACCCCAAGGCTCAACCGATACTTCCCCACTCTCCCACTCACCACCCCCTGCCTATCTGAGATTTGATTTAGCGGTGTTTTTGTGGTCGAACCCATGTCCTGACAGCAAATACCACACTGTAATTAAAAACCACACACCCACAAACTCACAAACGCCAGTGCGCATTCCATTCACAGTAGTATGGCAGGCCCTACAGGCCGCTGAGAGTCCACTTGGCAGGCGGTAAAGGCAGTAAAGCGCAAATGTTGCCTGCCGTTGGAGTTGTTGATTCGTGGTGCTTTGGTGCAGAAGCTGCTCTACATAACGCTGTGGAAGGGTCCTCTTGAGTGCGTCTCTGCAGCATTTTCAAATGTCAGCACTTGTTCTGGCTCTCCCTCTCCTCATCCTCCAGTCATTACCATACAGCAAGGTGCAGCTTCTCTGTGCTGTTTCTCACTCTGTGCTGTCATTTTAGCATGTTCTCTTTTTTTGCTTTTTCATTTAATGTGCTACCTCACTCACTCTCTCTCTCTCTCTCTCTCTCTCTCTCTCTCTCTCTGTCTGGCCCTCATCATCTCTCTGTTACAGCACTCTTTTATCGTCAAGGTTGTGCTTGTTGGTTTAGGGCTGTATAAAAGCATTTGGGTCAGCATCTGGCCTCAAAGCTGAAGATGAACTCCTGGCAGAGGACAGGAGGGGAGGACAAGGGTCTTTTTTTTCCTTTTACCACCAGTTTGGCCATTGTGAGCCACCGTTCAGCTGTTGTGTGTTTTAGGATACACACATTCTACTTTCAGCCTCTCTGCAGTTTTAAACGCACGAACACCACTTCCTTTAATGAGCCCCCGCACCTCACTCTCCCACTCTCATTCTGCTGCAATTAAAACATGCCTTTTCTTCTTCAGCTCATCAAAAGCAGCACGTGTCCCATCTGCTAATTACGCTGTATGCCCATCAGGCGTTCTGCAGTCATCGTTGTATCGTTTCTTTTTTTTTTTAGCTTACAGTATAAGCAGGTGACTCCATCACATTCTCCCTCCTCTATACCAGTCTCTCGCTTTATTTTCTGCTCGCTAAAACTGTATCTGTCAGCAGCTTTAGGGCATGGTACTTCTTCTGAGAAGATCCGCGGAGATGATGGTGAAGTGAAACCAAATGGACGTCCAGTTCAGATGTAAACGTTACAGCAAAAATAAAACAAAATGAATGAATTTTTAGCCTTTTAACATAATTAATCATGATGAATGAATAGATGATGAATAGACCAATAGAAATGCTCCAAAATGACTTAATTGATAAAATCATTCTACATTGACTTCTATACAGACAGGCAGTGTAGTATGTTTGTTAAACCCCTGAAGGTCTTGATTGCTCCATATCAACTCACTGAAATGGTGGCAAAGACAGAGGCAAAACTAACCCAAATCATAACGCAAATCACTGTCCAAATTCTTATGAACCTGACTGTACTTGGAAAAATATCATCAGACATTAGCATCGGCTGACAATTTCCACGGTGCGTCCTCACCCAGAGCATTAAAATGCATTTAATAGCAGTAGTGGTGAGAAATGAAGACTTCCTGTGCTGAGCCGCGAGTGGTGAAACTGTTTCATACACTGGTCACAGCCACGTTAGAGGTCATGTCCTATTTCCATGTCATCAAAAGCCACATGATCAGCGTGTGGCTAGTCGTGATTGAGTAATGCACCAATCTGTACACTAAAAGCAAAAGAAATCCCTAATTGCTGCCACAGGCAGGACAGTTTTGTAATGCTACACCAAAGGTCACTGCACAGCACACACACTTAAGTGTAAGAAAATCACCTTTCAAGGGCACAAGAGTTTGTTTACAGTTCCAGAGGACGTGAGCAGAGATGGGGGATCTGGAGGTTTCTGAAGGGTTGAATGAATGAACTAGCATTCCTGAGGAGACGCTTCTAGCCAAGTTACCTGGCAGGAACAAACACAAGAACAGAGAACAAAGAAATTCTGCTTTTCTACTAAACAGATGACTAAATAGGACTAATCGGAAATTACTGCTACACACACACACACACACACACACACACACACGGTACAACTAGCGGTGGAATGCTTTGATAACTGTCCGTTCACATTAAACAACAGTGTAGAATATTAGGTAGAAATAAAATATTAATTTAGAGTAAAGGTAGGTAACATAATTACCTAAAATAAATATATAAAAGTTCTCAAGTGCAATAAGTGAATGTGAAACTTAAAGTCAGCAACTGATTTTATATCATATGATATTTATATTATTCTCATAATAAGTGATTCTGTTTTTAAGAAGTCTTGTTTGTGTGTGTGTGTGTGGGGGGGGGGGGTGTCAGCCATAGTCCCGAGTTAAGAAGCTTTCCCTGGTGCAGACCCTGAATGTGAATGTTATTTGAATGTATTATTATTATTATTATTATTATTATTATTATTGCATTTCTATGTAGAAGCTTCTCAAACCATGACCGTTATGGGCCTGATCCGCCTTTTCTGTCATCTCCACAATTTTGCACGGAATTACTTGAAATTCTTTCATGTTGGCAAGTCACCATCTTAGTATAATGTATAGATAGTATAATATTTGGATAGGACCCAGAACTTTTCCATTTTTTCCCATAGTTAAACAGTCTGGAGCTGGAATAAACACTTATTACTCACTGCTGCCCTCTAGAGGTACATAAGTGCATGTCGCGTTCCACTTCTGTCAGCCAAGAACAGAAAGCTGAGGCTGCAGTGGGCACAAGCCCACCAAAACAGTTAAAGACAGTTAAAGACTGGGAAAACCATAGCCTGCTCCGAAGAAGCTTGATTTCTGCTGAGGCACACAGATGGTAATTCCAGTGGTCTTCCTAGCTACCGGCCCTGAATCCAATTGAACACCTTTGGGATGTGGTAGAATGAGAGATGTGCAGCAGGAACTGTGCGATGCTATCATGTCGACAATGTTTGAAAGTTTTAGGGCTGTTTTGAGAGCAAAAGGAGGCCCTGCCCAGTATTAGTATCGTCTTCCTAATAAAGTGCTCAGTGAGCGTATCTCACTTGCCCTGGCTGGTCCTGTTGTTTCAGCTCTTCCTAAAATGAAACTGTAATGAGGTCTTATTCCCTCTTCAAACCCACTGCATCACAAATAAATCGAGTTACTGGCTAAAGATTTTGTTAGATGGGCCTTTTTAAAAAGAGAGAAACTTTTCTCGTCCTGTTTGTGTCTGTCTGCTTTAATGAAATCACAGCGCAGAGCAATGGAGATTTTAATTAGATAGACTCAGTCAGTGGCAGGTCGTTCTGCTGACCTGCGCTGTTTACATAGAGGTGCAGCGAGGTGAATTACTGAATGATGGCAGAGGTGCGTGTGTGTGTGTGTGTCTGAGTCTGTTTGTGCATTGCGTAGTCAATATGTGTGTGCTTGTTTGCAAAGCTACAGCTGTTTTATGGACAATAAAGTCTCATTTGTCATTAAAAGCTGACCGTGAATGTTAGATCTGATACTGACCTTTAAAGCAACACTATGTAGCTTTTTACCTTTAAATACCAGTTTCACAATTATGTTGATGCTCCACTGACTTGTTTTAGGGAGAATAGCACCTCTATCAGGGCTATGTACCATGCTCTGTACATCTGGTGAAGCAGGCAGGACAACACTCGCAAGTCATATTTGTGTAAAAACTGTAATAGCACTCTACCACCTCAGTCCACATACTTTCACTTTTAGTGATGTTTTTTACACGTGTAAAGCTTGTCTTTTAGTATTGGCTGAAAGCACGAATTACACTCTCCGGTTATAAGGAGAGCCCAGGAGCAAGAAATGCCAATTCTTGCATAACGTTGCTTTAAAATGTGGCTTTTATAGATATAATGTCAGTATCTGTCAACATGATGATTTCTTGCTTTACAGAGCTCTAGGACCCCAACACCACCAGGGGGGCCCAACAGCACCAAGATTATCATGATGAAAATATATAGATTTTTAAAAATAACATTGAATAATAAAAGGAATTACTATTACACAGGTTTTTAATACATTTTATTTTCATAGTTGGCACAATAATACTTGGTTAATCAATTCCTACTGTTGGCTGCTGCCACTGTTGGGCAAATGCAGATAATGCTAATGATTGCTAATGAATGCTAATGAGTGGGTTACACATTACACACACAGTGTAGCCTATGGAATGATCAAGCATCTGCTGCTGAGGTGGTGGTATGGGAGGCCCCAAATGAAAATCTGTTTAGGGCCCCTTAAAGGCTTGGGCCGGCCCTGTCTGGATATGTGGGAATACACTCAAAATAATAGGCTAAATTTCATCAGCAGGATGGACACACCTGCAGCTGACCTTGGAAGCCCACCGTTGATGAATGATCGACATCAGTTAACACTTTTCCTCCTGCTTAGCTCGGCAGATATGCTTTCACTGTAATGCTCAATTCACCAAGCACCACTCTCCATGATTGAAATGGGACCTGCCCTGGTTAGAATGTCACAGGGGAGAGAGGGCACGTCCCAGCACGTTTCTGGTCTTTGCTAAATAATTTTGAAAGCATTTGAGCAAGATTAGTAATAGACTCACACGTTACAGCTTACTGTTTACTGCTATTAGGCATTTACTGTAAAGCAGGCTGTGGGGCTGATGTACCCATCGCTAAACAGTGTGGTAAATCATTGCAAAGCTCAGTTTATTCCTAATTCCTTTCCAGACAAGCTTTCCAACCAAAATACATAAAAAAAATATGCCTAGCTTCACATTACTCAGAGGAAGCAGGTGTTAGCCTTTAACCCTAGTGTCCTAGAGTCCTAGCTAGTGAGTAGCGCATGCATTGACTAACTAGGATCGACAAAAAAACATGTTTTTGGGGGGGGGGGATATAAATTGTATTAATATATATTCTGAAAACAGAGATACATAATTCTCTCATTAACTAACTTATACGGACAAAAGTATTGGGACACCATTTATTTCTTCTGAAGGTATTTAAATAAGAGTCTTTCTGTCTAGGAGGGTCTTTCTACTAGATTATGGAGCATTGCTGAAAGGATTTGATTACATTCAGCAGCAAGAGCGTTAGTAAAGTCAGGATGTTGGATGATCACCACTCCACCTCATCCCCAACTCATTCCAAAAGTATTGGATGAAGCATCATCCATCATCCCAGAGAACACAATTCCACTGCTCCACAGCTCAATGCTGGGGGTGTGCCGAGTGGGGGTTATACCTTTCTGGCCCACACCTGGCATCAGGCCTGGTGCTAATTTGATGTTAAGAGTTCTACTGTATTCTATGGGCAGTAGTACTTGTGTACTACAGATGTGTGCATTTACACATCTGTGTCAGCAGTGTGTGCAACTTAAAGTAGCTGAATGCATTCATTAAAAAGAGGTGTCCACAAACATTTGGACATGTAGCGTACAATTACATGCACACAATATACAGAAAAGGTTCGTAGTCCATCTAAGACACTGGGCCGAAGCAAGATGTTTACAAGAGCTGCATAAAAGACTAGTCCGGGTTTCATTACAGTGATTAGACTGATTTAATTAGATGAAGAGCAGCAGATTGTATTTAGTACGGGAGAGTATCTGAATAGTGGTTTTTAAGAATCTGTTGCTACTGATGTATTGTACTGAAGTCTGTTATTACATGTATCGTGATGAATATTGTGATATAGTATTTTTTTTTTTTTTGTGATATAGCAGGGCTAGTGAGTCCAGACTTTTTTACGCAGCAGTTTTGGGCCGTTTTACAGCCCTGTTTTGGTGAGGCCAGATTTTCACTCCACATACAGTCACTTCCATTTACTGAACTCTTATTATCTAACTATGGCAAGGTAAATACCCTTTTCTATTCTAGGGCAACTTAAAAAAGATGTGTTCATTTTTTATTTTTTCATTTCATTCAAGCAAGTCCAGCATGTATCAGTCTGGGCCGAACTTTGGTCAGTTGGTCTAAGCTTAGCTTGACTAAGACCGTATTTGCATTTTGACAGTGTAAGAGTGCTTTTTACATGACTGCAGCTTAACTGAATCACTATGTGCGGGATGTACTTCAGCCTGTCTAGCTTGTGGCATGTCAGGTAAGCTAAGGGTTGTGGGTTGGGGGGGAGTGTTGAGTGATGTGCATGTCTCATATCATAGGCTCTGAGTGACAAAGCTAGTTTTTTATTGACTTTCCCCATTCACAGAATGAGTCTTCGCTTTTTTAGGAGCAAGACAGATCAGAATTGTCATCAGTTCAAATGAAATCAAGCATCCGATGTTATCAGAACATCTGAATACACTCTTATTTTATCCCTTACAAATGCTGCACAAGTGCTGATAATACCTTCCCTGTTAAAAGGGACATGTGCAACCACTCAAGCACACAAAATGTCTGCTTTTTCATGGATACAAGATGTATTTGGCATGTGGTTTTAGTTTGCAAGACTGTAGGCAATGCTCGGGAAATGTTTGATTGCTCCGGCTTCCGGGGAAAAAAAAAAAGAAATGCTCTGTCACGGATATGGGGCAGATTGGACACGGCGACCCTCTGAGAGACAATCGGATTAGTAGATGATGCTTAGGCAAACGGCGGCGTAATTGTAGATGACATGGTCGAAAATGAGTTGGGAGGCAACGAACGGAACTAATTTTCAAGCTGCCAGTTTGACTGGTCCCTCGTCTCTTCCGCTCACTGTGCGTCCTGTTCATCCACACCTCTGCGACTGCAGTGCAATTAGTAACGAGGAAAGGTGCTGTCTGAATACGCTGCCCGTCAGACGTTTGGGAAGACCTACAAATACAAATGGCGGTGTTTTCTTTGGCAGTTTGTAGTACTGTAACATATTAAAGAGTAAGCAGATTCAAACTAAATCACATGCTAATATTTGTGACAGTATTTCTTATATTTAGGTTCTCTAGGGCTCTCTAGGCTGGCACATGGCTCCTTGATGAACCATGCATCATAAGGTACTTCAGGATGGTCCTTCTTTGCCAGGGATTTTCAAGTTCAGTTCTGTGGACCCCACTACCCTGCATAGTATCGCTTACAGTTCCTTGTCCCAGCATACCTGATCCAGCTCTTTAGCTACCTATTAAGCCCTTATGGGATGGATGAGGTAAACAAACAGGGAACACCTGCAACTGCTCAGTTGCCAGTCTGCAATCAAGAGATGCCTTAATGGATGACAATTAGACTGCTAGAGCACATGTGAACAAAGGTTGCCAGGTTGTGAAACAAGGTTTCCGAGATTAGCTTGAGTATGGAAAGTAAGGAAAGGAAGGCTTCATGATCCAAAGGAGGTCACATCCACTGTCAAACTTGGTGGAGGCACTGTTATGCCATAAGCATGTATGGCTGCCAGTGGAACTGGGTCACTTGATGTTTTTTGATGATGTGACTGCTGACATAAGTGAAGTGTTTAGAGCAATGTCTAGCTTAGATGCAATCAAAAGGAATGCGTTTAAACCTCAACTCAATTGAGCTGGCTTTCACATGCTAAAGACAAAATGAAAGGCGAGAAGAGACCACTAACAAGCAGCAACTGAAGGCGGCTGTAGTAAAGGCCTGGCAAAGCATCTCAGGGGACGAAACTCAGCATCTGCAAAGCATTTGCACTAAAAATAATCCTGACTTATATAGTAACGTTGGTATGTCTAATTACCTTTGAGGCTGTGAAAATGGAGGGACCACGACACCCGAAGTGCTGATGAACGCTGAAAATCAAGCATTCCAGAAGAAGCCTAGCTGATCCCAAACTTTTGAGGGACAGTGCATTTGCATCTTGCTCTCTTCACTTTCCCCGTCCTCGCTCATGTCTTTTCAGTGGCGCGTCTGGAGTGTCGCCGTGGCTTCGTAGAGGGGCATCTCTGAAGCGTAGTGTGTGTCGTAGGGAACAGACTAATTAGCGTGGCTATTGAGAGCTTGTTAGCATCATTCCCACCCTGTGACACAATAGAGGAGGCCCCCCACTCGCTGGCCTGCGCATACCGGCGCCCCCTCAGCCGCACTCTGGGCCCACCGCCGTTCTGAGCTGCATTTCTAGGTCATGGGAGTCTTTTATGAATAATAAAAAGAGTCTGCTTTAAAGAGGAATTATTTATAGAGCTACAACAGAAAATGCAGCCCCTCCTGCTCTGGCTTTATCTCTCTCTCTCTCGCTCGCTCTCTCTCTCTCTTTCTCCAAGTTGCAATTCTTCATCTTGCATATTGTGTTTTTTAAACAGTTTCACCTTCCCTGAGCCGTTGACTTGTGGTGTTCACCTTCCTCGTTCTCTCATGTTTTCGATCTTACACATGTTTTTTTTTTTTTTTTCGACCGGCTGCCCACCTGGATGCCGGCCAGGATGGCCGCGGGAGAGGCCGGGAATGAGTTAATGTTTGACTCAGGCCGAGGGCCTGATGGGAAGGGTCATATTTGGTTGGTGAGAGAAGCTCCCCTCAGGGCCATGACTGCTGATGATTAACAAGGTAGAGAGGAAGGAGGTGAGGCAGGACAAGGTGAGGCAAGAGGAACAGATTAATTCAGTTCCACAGAGGAGAGCTTGGGCAGGGCAGAAGGTTATTTTGTGGTTGAAGAGGTCACTCCAGCTCGGCTTGTAGTGTTTTTACCACATTAGTGATTAGCATGCTAAAAGTGAGAGTGTACCGATCAGCCGTAATATTAATAGTAACATTTTGTGAATAATATTAAGTATCTCGTTACAATGCCACCTAGGCAGCTAGTTCTTAAGGTTGGCTTGTTGGAAGCAGGACAAATGGGTAAGTATAAGGACCTGATGCCCAAATTGTGATGGCTAGATGACTAGGTCAAAGCATCTCCAAAATGGCAGGTCTTGTGAGGCGTTCCTGGTATGCAGTGCTTAGGACCTACCAAAATAGTGTTCCAAATGAGGAGAGGACAACATCATGGATATGGAAGTTCATTAATGCAATTGATCCAAGCCCCACCTTACAACTTACAGGACTTACAGGATCTCCTGCAAACATCTTGGATGACTTCAGAGGTCTTGTGGAACCAATTTCTCCACATGTCAGAGCTGTTTAGGAGGCACGAGGACCCGCACAGTATCAGTCATGTGGTTTTAATGGCTGCTACTCCAAAAAGAATACATTGTATTCACACTGATGGGTGACTGAGTAAAAAAGTGAAGGGGATTAGACCCCATATCCACCTGCAGCGCATATCCTGATTAATCCCATTGACCTTCTACCACTGCCCTCCTCTCAGCCTCCATTTTCTTTCAGACCACCATCTGCCTGGGCTCCTTTCTTGCTGGATATGACAGCACCACCCAGCTGCTTGGCTGTCCTTTTCTCCTTGGCTACTGCCAGGTATAGGCTACCACCTGCAAGAGCCCGTGTCCCCCCCTCTGCCATTTCCAAGGCTTCTATCTCATGACGTTGATGTTCCACAGGAGGGCAGTGGCCCTGCCGCTCTCACGCATGATAAGTTGGACCTTTGTGTGTTGCCATTTTTAAGCCTCTCGGTGGAATATAGACAGGCTGGAGGATAGTGGCAGTTCGCCGCCCCTCCATGTTGGAGCTTGTCGTTTGTCAGCAGCCAAATCCCCTGCTGGCGTCGCCTGTATACTCCCTGCGGCCTCACGGAGAGGAAAGAGCGGGATGAGCAGGCAGAGACAGATTTAACTAATATCGACCATCTCTTTTTTAGTGCACAATATGTGGAATTTTTACATACATTGCGGGAAGGAAATTACTCCCAGTGCTTAAGTGCATCATGAATTAATGTGATAATTCACATACAAGTCTGATCTAGGCTTAACAACACACAGAATGCACTAGAGGTGTTGCAATTCCCAAAATTCCCAATATAATTGGATTTAGCACAATAGCGTCCCAATTCGTGACATTTCCTGATTCAGCAAAAGTAAGATCTGCCAGTGTTTCCATTTTCAGCTTCAATATATGTGGTTTTGCTTGTTCGTTTTTTATTAGATTTCATGCAGTCTAGTCAGAGTTAAATGATGATTTAATTAAAATATTATGAATAATGTAATAAAATATTATAATATATAATATTGTGCCTTAATTAAAGAAATTTGAGGTTTTTAGATTTGAAAATTGCCATAGAATGAGCTAAAAACAAGCATATACTGAGTGCTGAAAGACTTTTCAGTCCTATGAACATTGTAAGTTAAAGCAGACATATTACATAATATATATATATATAGCAGATGTCTTACAAAAGTGCTTCATTCACTCAGAATATGCAAAGCTAGTGTTGCTAGACCACAAATTCAAGATACTTTTGCTCTCTGAACCCTGCCAGAAATTGGACTACACACACTAGACCAGACAAGGAACACTTGGGAAAAAAAAGAAAAGGACTATATATACACAGACACTGACAAGGTACACCTGGAGAAGATATGGAGAGGGCAGGGCTATGAAGGAGGCACAGGTGGGAACACTAATGACAAGGTGGGGCTAGGACAGAATCAGGGGTGGAGAAAGGAACTCAAACGAAACAGAGACATGTGGGGACGAGCACATGGGGAAAACCAAAACACACCGACAGAAGGTAAACTAAGAGAATCAGAGCAGAAGTGCACAAACAGGACATAAGCGTGACAGAAATGAGCAACCAATAATCCTAATGCAGCAAATTCCTGGAACCTGAAAGTACAGATTACTAAACTATGCAAAACATTGCATTGTTGCTGTCTCTCAAAAACATGGAAAACTGATAATATGTAAACAGATTTTTCCTTATTTTGACATTTTGGAGCATTTCTATTGGTCAAATTCTAATGTCTTTTGAGACATTTTGAATAGACATTATATATGTGTGTGTGTGTGTGTGTGTGTATATATATATGTATATATGTCAGTATAATTCATTCAGATGAACAATTCTGATGAATTTATGCATTCATAATGCGCTAACACGATTTCCCTGTGCACTCTGCATCATGTAGCTGTATGCATAAGCCCTGCCTATCAGTCAAAGCAGGGAGCTTTGCATCCTGTGCCGCTTCATCCCGTTGCTCGTGGCATTAGACCTTCTGTTCTTGCGTTTGGCGTTTGTTAGACTCAGGAGCGTAGCACAACACTCCCACTCGGTTTGTCATCGCGATGGGAGGCCGAGATTAGCTGACGCTAGAATATTCTCATATTCACCTCCATGAAAGCTAGCGTGAAACATCAGAGCCTCGCTGCATCTCATCAGTGCAGTCACGCCTTTTAAAATATCTCTTCAGATATGTGTGCCGTTATGGGATTGCGATTGGAGTGACTCTCTCAGCTGAGTGTCCATGTGGTCCTAAAAACAGCTATTGTAGAAAGCTAACAAGTGCTAGCACGCTGTATTCTGCCCTCCCACGCAACACTCACCAACGGCAGGCGAGAAGGCCATTTTCTCCTCTGAGCCAACAGCACCCTTGACCTGAAGTGTACCTCTTTTGCCCTCGGTGGAGGGTACATTCCCGTCTGCACTTCTCTGCAGCTACAGATCTCTGAGCCTTTTAGCGAAGCAGTGAAGGCCACGGCACTGGGTCACTTCGTGTTTGAAGATGACCTGGAAAAAGTTGAGTAATTGCCTGAAGAGTAGATGTAGAGCCTAATATTGTTCTAATTTCTCAATCACATGGCATAACCTCAGAAATGCAACTTAGTCAAAAATGTAACAAAACCTACATTACAAACGATATTATAGTATTGGTAAAAATGGTATTACATTAATGTTTTTACATTGTTTGGAAATTATTACATTAAAATAAGTGCTGCAGTTGATGCATTGTGAGCAACTGGCTTGTATTATGGTTTTCAGCAGGTGTGGCTGCTTTATTTTATACTGTTCAGTGTAAAGCTTGTTGTTATAAAGTACACATCAGCTTCAATTTACTAAAGCACTAGCTAGTAAAAAAAAAAAGTAAATCTGAACCCATCAGATTACTCCACATATGTAAAAAAACATGTGTGTGAAAAACATGTATCTCTAAAATGGTGATTTTACAGAAGAAGGCAAAAATGTTTCTACATAACTGGAAGTCAATGTAAAATAAGAATTTACTCCAAGTAATTTGGAGCATTTCTATTGGTCTAATCCTCCAGAATTAATCACACAGTGTACAGAGCAGCTACATGGTCTAATCCATGGTGAACTAAAAACTAAAAATGGACAATATGGAGATACATGTTTTTCATTGGACAGCAGCGGTATAATCACATTTGGTTCCAAAATTTGCTTTTACAAGGCTAGGCAGTGGTGGCTCAGCAGTTAGAGCGCCGGGATATTGATAACAGGGTTGTGGGTTCGATTCCCAGGCTTGGCAAGCTGCCACTGTTGGGCCCTTGAGCAAAGCCCTTTTCCCTCTCTGCTCCCTGGGTGCTGGAGTTGGCTGCCCACCAATTTGGTGTGTGTGTACTCACTGCCCCTAACACACGTGTGTGTGTGTTCACTACCAAAAGGGTTAAATGCGGAGGACACATTTCGCTGTACAGTGTACAGTGACAAATACGTGCACCCTTAGCTAACGATCCCTCACAAATTAGCGTCATGAAAAATATGGGCACACAATTTGAGTCATTTAAATCATAATCAGATGATTTTTACTCTATTTTATGTCCAATTTTCTAATGTTGCTCTTTATTTTATTAATTAATTAAATGCTATCATGCTATAGAACAATTATCTTTTACTTAAAGATGAATTTTGACTTTGATTTTATACTGGTTTTGGCCTGAAAAAATTAACTACCGGCCATTAAAAATTAAATGGCCATTGCTAACGCAAACTGAAGGCTCAAATCAATCATCTTTCCTTAAAGTTGTTGGGTAGCCTCAAACAGACTTACTTGCTTATGTGATTCTGAGTGTGAATGTGAAGCTCAATCTCCAGTGATGCCTCAGCCATCCATGGCTGGAAGTCTAAAAGAGCATAATTTCCCTCACTTTCTTCCGTCATTATTTGGCACGATGCTAGCCAGTGCAGGCGTCTGTTAGCTGATGGTACCAACAGAACTGGTGGTTCTTAGTGTTCTCCACCAAGCATAGCTGACCTCATTTGACCCAGGGGAAGCATATGGTGGCCTTCACCCTCCCTGTTTGGCAGCGTCCTGTCACAGGGGGAGTCTTCTCTAACAAGAGAAATTGGAAATGACTAAATTAGGGAGGAACTTAAATGGAAAATCATGTAACTGTCATTTGTTTAATGTTTTGTGTATTCGTGCAAATATTAGCATGACTAACACCTTTATCTTCCTGCTTCTCTCTGTGTTTCTCCAGGGCCTTGTACACATATGAAGACAGCAGCAATGATCTGACGCTGGCATCATCAGGAGGTAGGGGGCCTTTCAACTGTAATTTGCCTTTAATGTAGATGTGCCAGTGATCTGAACCCAATAACTCTGTCACAGTGATTGATAAGACTCATTTGCCACTTCGTAATTATCATAATCGTCACAGGCATTAGGAATCCATTCATCCATTCTGCGTAGTGTTGGAGGAAATCCTCAATAAATCTGAACCGATCGCATTCGGGGGACCACTGTCTACTGTCAATAACTGAATGGGATTGCAGTTACCCTTCCAAACATATTCAATCTGGTTGCCATTTTCCTTGCTAATGCCACCTCATTATCCGCAGTGTGGTTTATCAGATTGAATCGTGTGGAGTCTCGTTAACCCCCCCCCCCCCTCTTCGGTATACGAAGCACAAACCTGTAATTTAGCAATAATGACTTTAATGGCTCAGTGCCTGGAGTGGAACGGGGGGCAAAGCCGGTGAGATCCAAGGCCGCCGTTCCGAACGAGGCATATTGTTGTCAGCAGGGAAGGCGGTTCGAGTGAGATTGCACCTCATTTGAGATCTGTTGGTTATTTCACGTGCGTGAGCTGATAACAGATGCTTATTTGTTTCAGCGGAGCGTAATTATGCCACGCTACCTGCTTCATATTTAAATCAGTTTTAATTATTAGTGAGAGCCCAGGGAACAGAGCTGCTTCCTGCTGTAATATCTTCTTTTGTCTGAGCTGGAGGATGGGTTGGTGCTGGATTAGTCTAAGCAGACGAGAGTGCCCGTCTCCCCATCTTCCGTCAGACGCCTGTGTCTGACTGTCTGCCACTGATTGAGCTTCTAAGCGTCCAAATACAAGTGAATGGAAATCGCTAACCCAGATCTGTGCTGTAATAATTACCTCAGTGGGTCCTTCCGCTTCAGATGTCGCTCACTGTCAAAGACGCCGGCTTACTTGGCCAGTTCTGCTGGTAGCCCAGGCCTGGTCTGTGACTATAATTAGAGGTGCGCGACATGTAATTGGGAATTACAGACATTTTTTGATTAATAAGTAGATTACTTGGTGCCCAATTTATGCTTGTATAAACGTACTAATGCACATAGTTGTCTTTTTTTATCTTAATGAAATTGTTAGAATGCTGAATACAATTCACAAGCAGAAACGCTGCTGCTATGCCAATATGAGCGCTGAGCCAGCTCCTAATGCTACACTTACCCACAGTAATAAGCTGGAGGTAGCAGGATCCATGCTCAGAGCAGCTTTATTAAAGGGGCTTCCAACACTCATAGTCATCAGAACAGACGGGGGTCAGTGCTATGGCAATCAAGCAAACACGGATAATTCACAAAAAGAAAACAACAGAAAAAGCAAGCCGTGAGATGGCTCAGTAGCATTAAAACAAACTGACAAGACTCTAAGGAGTGAAACCAGCAGCTTCAGATAATTCACATCAACCATCAGAATGGGGAAATCAGAATTGTTGGAATGAGACGGGCTGATTTATGTATTTCTACAACGTAGAAGGGTGCAATAAGGAGAAAACATCCATTGGGCGACAGAAACAGAGAATGGCCAGGCTGGATTGAGCTGACAGCCACCCTATACAATAGTGGAGGGCAGAAAAGTATCTCAGAATACACAACATGTCCAACCTTGATGGGCCACGACTTCTGTCAGTCAGGACCAGAAAGCTGAGGCTGCAGTGGGCACAGGCTCATCGAAACTGGACAGCTGAAGACTGGAAAAAACGTAGCCTGGTCTGATGAACCTTGATTTCTGAGGTTCACAGATGATAAGGTCAGGATATGGCACCAGCATCTTGAATCCATGAACCCCACCAGTCCAGGCTGGTGTAGGAGGTGCACTAGTGTGGGGGATGCTTTCTTGGCACACTCTGGGCCTGTTAATACCCATCAGTCATCACTTATTTAAGTATAGTTGCTGACCATGTGCATCCGTTCCTAAAATCCAAAGGAACATCTTTGGGGATGTGGTAGAACAGGAGACTCAGAGCACAAAATTACCCATAAAAGCATGGCGAGATGTAGTCATTTTAATGTGGACCAGAATCTCAATGGAGTGTTTGCAACATCTTGTAAAATCCATGCCACAAAGAATTGAGGCTGTTTTCAGAGCAAATGCAGATTCTGCCCAGCATTAGTGCAGTGCAGTTCCTAATACAGAGCTCAGTGAGTGTGTATGATTGAATCTGGGAACTAGCTGCAGGTGTGCATGATCAAGGTTGGGCGGGAACTGGTGCAAACCAATGGCAAAAGGAAGAGAGTGCATGCATAGTCAAATACCATGATTTTCTCTGCATGCACTAGTCTGCAAAATATAGGTTAGTTATTTAATAATTGTAATTCATGAGTTATCTTTGTCATAACTATGTGAAAGTAAGCAATTATTCAAATGTACAGTTTTAACCCTTTATATTCTCAAGACCTTTTTGTGGCCATAGGGAAATTTGGACCAATAGCCTTTTAAAGGGAAATTCCAGACATCATAATTTAGTTGTTGTTATTTTTACAGTGGTGGTAATACTAACCAGGGTTCTCAATATCTACAACCCAGATATAACCAGAAATAACTGGTACACCTGGTTGCTTTGATCACTGTTGTGAAAAAATGTGTGTTTCAGTAAGTTTCTTTAGACAGAGCATTTTAAAGTACTCTGAATGACTTTGCGAATATCTCAATTATTCACTTATTGGTGGAGTTTCAGGTCTCTGCAAGGTCTTCCACATTCAAATATATTTTCAGTATATTACATTACCGTATGGGTTTGTATAAGCTGTAAATTTGGCACTATTAAAAATTTTTCCCTAATAACTTTCCCAAATCTTTAAAGATCATAATAATGTGATTCATATATCTTATGATTAAACTGAATGTTATGTCTGGAAATGTTGAATGGTCACTGGCTTTTATATGTGGTTTACCCTATAAACTTCAAAAGGCAAATAATTGGTAATTATATTGGAGTCATTTATAATTAGAGGTCAAGTATCAGTTATTATTAACCCAGACAATATGACAATATGGCAATAATTTATCGTATTGTACTAAAATGTGTTATTGTGAGACAGTATGCTTTTCTGAGCATATTGTGGATGTTTATAGAAAGTGTAATCATTGCTGTTTAATTGGATAATTGTAGTGCAGCAAATTTCGATTATAAACGAAGAGCAGTTTTTTTTAAGAATCTCTTACTACTGGTGTCAGAAAATCACAATAAATATTGTGTATCATGAAAATGATTTTCAATATCTTGATATAATATTTTCACCATATCACCCAGCCCTACATCTGGGTATACTTAACCATTAAGAATGGTCAGTGGGGATTCTCTGAAATCTCATTTTATTCTAGGACTAAGCTTAGTCTATTTTCTGAAACCAGGTAATACAGATAAGTCTGCCCGCAGGTTTTGAATGAAACAGATACTCACTCCACATTAAGTAACCTCATTCCAGTCACCACTGGGAAATTCAGCACCTGACTGTAGGTGGAGCTCAGCCTGGCAGCAGGAGTCAAAATACTGTATCAAAATCCGAACAGTTTTGTCAAGCACTGTAAACACACTCAGAAAGGTCCAGATCGGAGTATCGGACTTGCGTTCCGGTGACTGAGGTGTCTTTCCTCTCTGTTTTTGATTGACAGATGGTGGTCTGGCAGAAATCACGGCCACCTTTGACAACAGCCGCATCATGTATGGCTTCTGCAGCCTGAAGGAGCCCGCTGCCACCCTGCCTCGCTACATCCTCATCAACTGGGTGAGTGCCACTGCTGCCAACTGCCCTTTTGCAGCTCCACAAGTGCATGTCTGTGTGTGTGTATGTGTGTGTATGTGTGTGTATACATCGCCATCGGCTGCAGGCCTGTTTTAAGTGATGGAGTGTTTTGCAGGCCGTTAGCAAGAGCACACAGTGCAGCCGTACGGGGGGGCAAAGGCAGACAAGCAGAGCTAAAGTGGCAGAAGAGACTAACAAGCATCCGCTCAGTTTCAGCCCACTGCACTCCCTTCAAGCGCTGTCGCTGTTCTGAAATCAGAAGGAGGGCACAGACCTAAGCCTTGCAGAGAAATCCTGGGTCTATTTTTGGATAGGTCAGCGAAGTATTCGCGTACATAGCCAGTAGGCCAGCACAACATTGCTGACAGTAAGGCAGCAATTTACAGTACATGTCTGTAAAATGAACCATAAGTGGCTCATTATAATGCATTAAACTCTGAGGATCCGTATTTGAGACCACACTTTAATTTCTCTCTATTATAACCCTATCAACTATGTATTGCCAAAAGTTTGTGGACATTCAGTGTTCCTTCGAGAAGCAAGGCTTGTTTTTACTCTTTAGGGAAGAATTCGCCTTGCTGTGAGAATTTGCTTGTGGTCAGCAATTACAGGAGCATTAGTGGGGTCAGGTGCATATGATGGAGGATTTGGATGTTTTTGATCACCAACACTTCAACTTATCCCAAAGCTAGTGGATGTAGCTTCATCACTTTACACAGAGAAAGCAGTTCCACAGCTGCACAGCCCAATGCTGGGGGTTTTATACTCCTCTAGCTGATGTTTGGCATTATGCGCACTATTGGAAATGCTTTTCTATGGAGATTGTGTGAATCTGGGCACCTTAGTCAGTAATAGGTCCAGTTAAATGGGGCTTAATTGGCTAATAATATGGGGCATCAAACTTTTTGACATATAGAGTAACGATCTTATTAACTGAGTAATTTGTAGTGGTCAAAAGCCTGGTTTAAGCCACCCAGTAGGATTAGTGAGATCATCCATGTTTACTGCACTTAGTACTGGTGGTTTCTATAGTAACCAATATGAAGGTTTTCTATTTGGAAATCAGAACCTAGGCAGAACCCAGGCTTGTCTGTTCACATCTATTTAGCATTTTCTAACACAACTACCATAACCATTAAGAATCTGTTTATGGCACTGCAATCAGATTGCATTGTGTAGGTGATTTTATTTTGGATGGGCGCTGATCATATCAACCCATTCACTTCAGTTGTAACCTTTAGCTCAAAGTGGAATGTATTGTAGCAACCTTACTAAACAAAGACTGAAGGTGGACCACCAAGCATCTCAAATGTGTGGTTTAATGAGCTATTGTGTGGTTTAAGGCTGTAGAAGCTGCATCCCTACCAACTTCACTGGCGCCCAACTACTTCACCCCCACGTTGGCTCTAAGAACAAGACACTTACTTGTCTTGAAGGCATGCTCCAGCATTGTGTTTTTAATCTGCTGCTGCATCTGTAGCAGTTGGTCGATTGGCAGCAATTTCCTGTTGAATTGAAACACACTTATAATAGAAACCAGTGGCTTCACACCTGCCTACTGGCCTCTGTTATAAGCCTGTTTTGAGTTAGCAGGTTTTCTGTTCTTTGAAGAGGGAAATAGGTCATCGTTGACAATGAGTGTCAGCGTTAAAGGATTTTATGCTACACATGGCATCGATAAAGATTAGGTTGAAGAAGCCCAGTGTTCCCTGTAACATGCAAGCTTAATTTAGTTCACACGATAGACCAATTCCATAACATGATCTGTCCTAACCAAACCAGAACTCTGGCAACCCATGAAGCGTCCCTTCAGTATTTTCCAACCTCATTTAATGAATGTATCGGGAACTTGTTGATCGTCTGAGGTTTCTGTGAATAGAGTGGGTGGCTTAATAACCAACATAGCCACATTGTGCTTCAGAGGGCTTCAGTTCGTCTTGTTCTCTTGGATGTGGATGTTTTACTGAAGAAAACCTTTCTGTGTTACAATGAGCATTTCTGATGATGTGTGTTCAGGTAGGGGAGGATGTGCCTGATGCGAGGAAGTGTGCCTGTGCCAGCCATGTAGCCACCATTGCCGAGTTTTTCCAGGTGAGTCTCACCAAGGTAAAGAACCCTTTTATTTCCCCCTCAATTCACCATTTATACTGTATTGTCTAGCAGTAGGGGAGAGTGGGGCACAACCTAATGCAAGGTAAAATGTATGTAGTAGAACATGCTTTTGGACATCTTCTCCTATTCCCATGGCAGCATCATCTGCAAGTTTTGACCATATCCGGACCTATATTTCTCCTGAGTTTAAGTCATAGATTTCACACCTATATTTTAAGCTAGACCGAAGACCAGCCTCCACACTGTGGGGTTAGTTTAAACACAGTGTTGCAGCCAAGCCTCCTGAAGTAAACAATGAGTGAACTGCATATCTCCCATGTAAAGGCCTTGAACTTTTCACTTTTCCGCTTTTCGGTTAAGACCTGTTCTTTTTCAGTTTAATATCTGATATGTTCCAGGGACCATAAATTGATTTTTGGAACAGGGAGAGGGATGGACCTTTGTCCACTGATTAATCAAAAATGTGCTGATGTCATAGATTTAAGTTTTGTCATGCTGATATTTCTTATGGTGTAAAAGTAAAGGGCACTCGTGGCTCAGCGTTTAGAGGGCTGGGTTATTGATCACAAAGTTGTTGGTCGATACCCAGGTCTGCTAATCTGCCACTGTTGGCCTTTGAGCAAGCAACTAAACCGCCTCTGCTCCAAAGGGTGCTGTAGCATGGCTGACCCTGTGCTCTGACCCCAGCTTTCTAAGCTGTGACATGCAAGGAACCTTGCAGAACTTTGTTGTAATGTACAAGTATAATGACAATAAAGGGACCTAACTAACCTAAGGTGCCTCTTTTCACTTATATGTATTTGCAGATATTTTCAGATATATATTATTTAAGTATTTCTATTGAAAAGCCAGTTTAGTATAAACAACACAGAACTGTGCTTCATTAATTATGCTTCACTGTTTATTTAAAATGATTTTTACGATTTACCAGACTATTTAGCGACTTTTACAACTAACCCCTTAGCCTCTTAATTTGTCAAAAAGCCCTGCATATGGGTGGTGCAGTAAACATGGCTTATGTTTTCCTTTAGAGCAGAGATATGCAGGCTGCTTGTGTATTATTCATCTTGCTTAAGTTCTTCAAGTCATTTAGCCAAAACCAAAGGTGTTAGGTTGTGTGCCGCTCTCCCCAACTCTGCTCTTCTGTTGCACATTCTAATGCTTGAGCTTTAGTAAAGGTACTGTAAGGACATGTTTGCTGTCTGATATTTGCTTCTTGCTTGTTTTGCACTGAAACCAAAATGACTACAAGATAGTGTAATGCCTAAATCATCAATAAACTTGTGTATGTGGCTTCTGAGATTGGATGGCATACTGTTATAGCTACAAAAATAGCTAAAAGCCATGTAGTGTACTTTTTTTAGGGATGTAATCAAATACAGATCCATTATTAAGAATGACATACAGATCTGTATAGCAGGATCACTATTTTTAATACATAGTGGTTGATCTAACACATGGTGTACTCATGTGTACACGCCACACACCCACAACCTCTAAATTCACCATAACCTTCTTTTGTTCATGTGCACCTGTTGCTGTGTCTGAATACTTTACTGAAACCTTCTCTCCTGTCTGCTTTTCTTTGATTCTGTCTGCTCTGGCAGAGCTGACTAGCTTATGGATTCACATGGCTTCCAGATCAGGCTCAAATCTAGAAAGGGATCTAGCTTAAGTATTTAAGTATTTTGACGCAGCCAACCATCAGCGGTTTACTGCAGTTGCCTGATATCAGTGCTGTCTTACTGAACTCTAACATAGAACCATTTTTACATGAACTGACAAGAATTCACAGAAAATGTTTTATTGACATATTTTATGTCTGAAATGTGATTTCATTTTAACATTGACTTCAGCCTGTCGCTTCCCACCTGCTTTTCACTGTTTTTACATGTGGCTGAAATGTGTCTCAGATCACCTCCTGTAGTGGTTTGAGTGAAAATAAATGAGTCTTAAATGGCTATACATACAAATGGCTGTACATAAGCTGTGTTCTCTTCTCTCACCTAAACCATAACTTCATTTACACACAACAAGTATAGTAGTATAGTAACTTAGTTTGGACCTTTTTCACCCATCCTTTTGCACACCTTTGCACATACACATGCAAAATCTGTATGTTTTTGTGTTTATTGTATTTATTGTATTTATTGTCTTTGTACTTATTGTCCATGCACCCTGTCTTGTGTTTTGTCTATTGTCCTTGCACTATTACATCATGTTCTACTTATTCTGCACCGGAGACTTAACCTAACAGTGTTTGGTTGGACTGTACACCCCTCATATTAGTGTTATGACAAGTTGGATTATGAAATTATTATTAAGTGACCAGGTGTAAACAAGGGCAAGTATTTTTGGGCAAAAATGATTCTGGATAAGAGCATCAGCCAAATACCATAAATGTAAATGTGAATGTATATTCCAGGCCACATTTAAGGACTGTGATCTTGTGTGTCTTCTGTGAAAGTAGCTGTAGATAATGCTCGCATATTTGTAGTAGTTCATTGTGCTCCTTTTTTCGCTTCTATTCATATCCACCTTGGTCTCACCATGTTTTTTCGCTAACACGTCTGGAAATTGACATAACAGCCACCGCTCTTTACATTCTTTTTTTTTTTTTTTTTGCCACTGTAGCACTTTCAGCTAAGCACAGTTTGCCAGCATGATTCCATTATTACTCAGCCGTCTTTTAAATCTCTGAGTTGTGCTTTTGCAGCTGAGTAAATTCCTGGAGCCTGTGGGTGGACCTCAAAGAGTGCATGTGTATGAGAGGGGAGACCATGGTACCTAACAGCTGTAGTACGTGGCGGCGAACGCTTGTGGATGACTAACGCGCCTCTCTTCAGGGTGATTGCGGCGGAGGTGTCTGGCGGTCGCAGCAAAGCCGAGCGGCGGCCTGTTCGGCCCTTTTATGCGCTTCATCTCTTCAGCCGGGGGCGCGTGGGTGGGAGAGAGGGTAGACAGAGAGAATGGATGAGCAGAGGTAGAGAAATCAGGAGATTAGAGGGAAAGAAGAATGGGATAAGGAGCTGGAGAGGCGGTAAAGGCTGCTGCGTGAGTTTGTGTGCAGGACACTGATTGTGGAACGTAGGGGGGAATCCACAACAGCTTTTTTTAAAGACCCAATTGTTTTAAAGGACCTGCGTCAACTTTAATGAAGTTTAGCTCACTTAATAAAAGTGTTATGTGATATGCTATGTCAGGACGGTTGTACCATTCACTCCTCGTTTCCCCAGTCAATACTGTCTACTTATGGAGGCTAGGCCTGTTTTCACTTCATCATGGCTGTGATACATATGATTCTCTAATCAGTAGTGGATCATAGTATAGGTCATTTGTAAGCAGACAGCACCATTAATTTGTGCTGTTTACTGATTACATCCACCTACTTCCCAACAAGTAAGACAAATATGGCAACGGCTACAGCCAATCAAATGCGGCTCCTCCCCATTGACCCCATTGAGGTTTGGCTGGCCACTGTACATCTGCTCGCATTGAAGTGATCAGGATCATCAGTGTTGTGACTGCATAAGGTCTCTAGCAAAGCTATTAGGCAAGATGGGGGAACATGGAGAAGACCTTTTGCACAAGGGGGGTTCCCGAGTGGTACAGCTACCTAAGCACTGGCACCATCATTGAAAGATGCCCAGTTAAGTGCCAAGTGATACCACAGATACCACAGCCATCTTTGACCAGAGGTCCCAGAGAGCACAGTTGGCCTCGCTCTCTCTGGGTGGATAAGACGGGCTTTCCTAAGCCACTGCCGGTGTTTGTTAGCTGATGTAACAGAACTAGCAGTTAGCACTCTCCTCCAAACGTGTTCAACTGTCCAGTGGTGTTGCATTAGTGGCATCGTTAAGGAGTCCTAGTAACTGGGTGGAAACTGGAAATGACTTATAAAGAGGGTGAAAATTGGGTTACAATAAAAATAATAACAAGCTTGCAAAGGTCCATCATGGCATCTTCACATCATTCTATCATTATTAATTTTTTTGTACAGCTCAACCAGGTCCATTTGCATGTATTAGTCCTACAGACACAGTAAAAAGTACACTGGTTTTCCCCTTAAATCCTTGTGCGTAGGCCCACGATTCACACAGTTATCCTCAGTTTCATTAAAAACAGAACCCTGTGAGACGCCACAAAATTGGCGAAACATGTTTTCTACTTTAGGACTAATCGCTGAATAAGAAACCCAGGGATCATGGGTTCAGCTTGGAAAAAAAACAAACACATCACATTTAGACCATCAAAAACAAAACTAGACTGTTATTTATGCCCAGCTAAAATGTGCCGATATAGGACCTCATGTTCATTCATTTTCAGTTTCTAAATGTCTATAAAAGCATCCATGAGCTTAATCTGAGCTGCAGCTTTGCTTTGCAGGTGTGTTGATCGCTCCGTCTTTCAGTGGGCTGGACATCCATATTCATGTTTATTCATGAGTGCCAGAGACCCCCGAATTCACCTGTTTCTCCTTTAATCCTCCGCCTCAGACTTTGAAGTCCTCTGTGAAGTCTGTAGCTTTAGCATTAACATGCTCTTCCCACAACCCCACTGTGCCATACACACACTTACAAAGTCCTCCCTATTCACAGGAGGGTTGCCCTGGGTTACATGCTTTGGCAGCAGTGGTGATGCTCTCTCTTTCCCTCTCTCTCTTTCTCTCTCTGTCTCTCTATCTCTCTATCTCTTTACTCTGTTTGTCCCTCCAGGGAGTTGACGTCATCATCAACGCCAGCAGCATGGATGACATAGACCCCTCAGCCATCGGACAGAGACTGACCAATGGGACGGTCCCGGTGGCCAGCCCAGTCATGAGCCGCCTGCGAATGAGGGATGAGGAGAACGCAGAGAATGTTGTGCGTGACTGGGGAGGGAATCATTTGTGTGTGTGTGTGTGTGTGTGTGTGAAAGAGAAAAACAGGGCTAATCTTGTGTGTCAGCACCAACAACATGTCCTGACTTTGTAATGTGCTTTTACAAAAGCTTGAGTATTTCATTATTTAACAAATATGGAGAAAATATGTATTTTTGTATGTTGCTGAGGTTAGAGCTAGGTTTAGACTGGAGTTTACAGAGAAATCAGGAACCTGGAAGCTTGTAGCATCTCAACTGCATGAGAAATGACTGTTGTTTTACTTTTATATTGTCTGTATTAATGTGCTATAATGCTATATAGTGCATAAACAAGCATAAACACACCTACTGCTCAGATAAGTGCTTTAGGACCTTTGCACAGTACTGTATATACAGCACATTAAGCATATTATAGTTATACAGGGTTAGTTGCTTATATACAATATATATGGGACATGTCTATGTCCTGAAACTATAGAAAAACAAAGCTGTGTGTGTGAGTGTGTAAATGCTTGCTGTCTCTGCTGGCCAGAGGTCAAACCTAGTTGTCTGTGAAAGGACCTCTATGAGTGTGAAGTGTGACACAAGGGCTCAGGCTTGTTGCTGCTTTTAAAAGGAAGTGCTCGAGCTGGCCCCCCACTTCGAGCCGTATTGTTAGTCCGGGAGGAACTGAAACAATGGTCCTTTCTGTGGCCGGCCAAACAGAAGTGACTCATTCACGTCTAAAGCAGTCCAGCTTCTTCCGCCTGTTTGTCCGACATATCAGTGTGGCCTCTGTCCATGTGACGGTCCTTCAGTTAATGAGTGTAGATCTCTGAACCGAGTCAGCTGAGATTAAGTCTGCCTGAAGCAGCGGTGCACTGAATTCCACATGATTCCATTGTTTAGGTCCTTTCAGGTTAATCTGTGATTTCATCAGCACAGTTAAAGGTGTCAAAATGCATTTATTATGTATGTTACATTGTTCTCTGATGTCAGCAGCTGTATATAGAAGCGCATCCGGGCCATACGCCTTATAGTTGGAGCGAGAATCGCCCGGATAAGCTTCTACACGCCTATTTACAACCCTGTTATTTAGCCTGGCTAATGAAACAAGCTGATATTCTCGTGAATAATTTAATGAGCTCTGCTCAGGTTGGCTGGTTTACAGCAAGGCACCTTGGGGAAGCCACATAGTGTAACATAACATAGCATAGTATAGCAACGCATCGCATTGCGTATCTTTGCTTTAAGCACTGTAACAAGTACGGTACGGTGTTAGGTAATTACACCCAAGTCTTACTAGATAATGCTACTATCCTCTCAGTGTGGTCAATTCAATTCAATGCTGATCTGATTCCTGGTTAGTACCCAATCGTGTGATAGTGTGAAAGAGTGTATATATAAGCATTTTAGCAGTGGTTATATGTTGGTTTTTAGCATTACACTGTGGCTACATGATAGCTAAGCAGTATTTATACATTTAAGGCTAACATAGTAAACCAAAAAACAGACATCCACATTTTTCTTCATGTGGAAATGATGTAGCTGTAGAGATGGTAAAGCTGATGGGCTAGGGTTAGCTTTTAGCCTAGTCCAGGTACCTGGTGACACGTTGCTCTACAGTGTCATTGAAGCACAACCGTGGCAAAGATTGTATAAAAAAAACAGACGACACACTCCTGATGAGGCCATTGCACCACATTGCTCTCTGACTTAGACTGTACGGTGTTTCGCTAGTGAGCTAGGTTAATGTCAGTTTGTGTGAAATTGGGTTTGGGGTTTCTGACTCATTGTCCAGCCCTATTTTTCCAGCCAGCCATGTGCAATTTTTCTTTTAATGAAGACACGTACCATGTACCAAACTTTTATTATTCATGTATACCAAGTGACATTCTACTTGGCACATTTAAGGCTAACATAGTAAACCAAAAAACAGACATCCACGTTTTTCTTCATGTGGAAATGATGTACACAATCAATTCAATGCACCACTTCAGTGCACGGCGCAACCCAACTTTGGCAGTCCACAGAAAGTCCAATTCATTCAGCTTGCTCTTTGGCTCATACAATAGCGTTGCGTAACTTACTGTTGACTAAGAAGTATAGAACACCAGAATGTGCTCTGGTGTAAGCCTATCATGTAATTACCAGACAGCTGTTTACTTCAGTGCTCGATGTGTGTTCTCGTGCAGTTTTCACATTAGACAGAACAGACAAACTGTCCCGGCAGTGCCTCACTTGGAGTAACATGGCTGTCCGTTGGCGCTGTGCTTCCAATTAGTTGTTGCTCACACATTTCCCTTTCCTCTCCTCCCCTCCCCTCAGGGCACCACCTACCAGAAGACGAACGCGGAGTTCGAGATGAAGAAGATCAATCGTGAGGAGTTCTGGGAACAGGCCAAGGTAGAGATGTGATTCTGCCACAGCTGCTGACGCAAGCAAGCTTGACCCGAGGAGGAACTCTAAATAAACCAGAGATCTGAATCGCGCCACGGCCCGGCGCTAGCCCACTGCGCCCTAACCTGCTCATTGATCTCTTTGTTCTGGCGTTAGTGCTAATGAGGCAGTGCTTATTTCAGAGAGGGGCCATTCATCACGTTTCAAAGTGTGTCTGCGGTGGATTTTTAGAGCCCTATAAGATAATTTTGGCCTCGTAAGATAATTACCAATAATAGTGTCAGTAGATGTGGCCAAATACAACTAGATGAAGGCTCTGAAGCTGGTGGCCTATATTAGTGATTTGCACTGATTATAAGATATTTAAGGAAGAGAGTACAGCTCTCCCCCTGAGGTAAATGACAAAATCTGATTCCTGGTTAGTACCCAATCGTGTGATAGAGTGTATATATAAGCATTGTGGCTACATGGGAGCTAAATTATACAGATGTTATTATAGCACTGTGGCTACATGGGAGCTAAATTATACAGATGTTATTATAGCATTGTGGCTACATGGTTGCTAAATTATACAGATGTTATTATAGCATTGTGGCTACATGGTAGCTAAATTATACAGATGTTATTATAGCATTGTGGCTACATGGTAGCTAAATAATACAGATATTATTATAGCATTGTGGCTACATGGTAGCTAAATTATGCTGATATTACAGTAGCACTGTGGCTACATGGTAGCTAAATTATGCTGATATTACAGTAGCACTGTGGCTACATGGAAGCTAAATAATACAGATATTATTATAGCATTGTGGCTACATGGAAGCTAAATAGTGCAGAAATTACAATAGCATTGTGGCTATATGGTAGCTTAATAATACAGATGTTATTATAGCATTGTGGCTACATGGAAGTTAAATAGTGCAGAAATTACAATAGCATTGTGGCTATATGGTAGCTTAATAATACAGATGTTATTATAGCACTGTGGCTTCATGGAAGCTAAATTATACAGATGTTATTATAGCACTGTGGCTACATGGAAGCTAAATAGTGCAGAAATTACAATAGCATTGTGGCTATATGGTAGCTTAATAATACAGATGTTATTATAGGACTGTGGCTACATGGGAGCTAAATTATACAGATGTTATTATAGCACTGTGGCTACATGGGAGCTAAATTATACAGATGTTATTATAGCACTGTGGCTACATGGGAGCTAAATTATACAGATGTTATCATAGCATTGTGGCTACATGGGAGCTAAATTATACAGATGTTATTATAGCATTGTGGCTACATGGTAGCTAAATTATACAGATGTTATTATAGCACTGTGGCTACATGGGAGCTAAATTATACAGATGTTATCATAGCATTGTGGCTACATGGAAGCTAAATAGTGCAGAAATTACAATAGCATTGTGGCTATATGGTAACTTAATAATACAGATGTTATTATAGGACTGTGGCTACATGGGAGCTAAATTATACAGATGTTATTATAGCACTGTGGCTACATGGGAGCTAAATTATACAGATGTTATTATAGCACTGTGGCTACATGGGAGCTAAATTATACAGATGTTATTATAGCACTGTGGCTACATGGGAGCTAAATTATACAGATGTTATTATAGCACTGTGGCTACATGGGAGCTAAATTATACAGATGTTATCATAGCATTGTGGCTACATGGGAGCTAAATTATACAGATGTTATTATAGCATTGTGGCTACATGGTAGCTAAATTATGCTGATATTACAGTAGCACTGTGGCTACATGGTAGCTAAATTATGCTGATATTACAGTAGCACTGTGGCTACATGGTAGCTAAATTATGCTGATATTACAGTAGCACTGTGGCTACATGGTAGCTAAATTATGCTGATATTACAGTAGCACTGTGGCTACATGGAAGCTAAATAATACAGATATTATTATAGCATTGTGGCTACATGGAAGCTAAATAGTGCAGAAATTACAATAGCATTGTGGCTACATAGTAGCTTAATAATACAGATGTTATTATAGCACTGTGGCTTCATGGAAGCTAAATAATACATATATTATTATAGCATTGTGGCTACATGATAGCTTAATAATACAGATATTACAATAGCTGTGTGGCTATATGGTAGTTAAATAGTGCCAAAATTACAGTAGGACTGTGGCTGCATGTGGCTATACAGCAGCTAAATACTGCATCTAGTATAATAGTGTGGCTACATGGGACCTGAATACCTATTATTATTATAGCTTAGTGGCTAGCTAAATAGTAAATATATTATAGCATTGTGGCTACATGGTAGCTAAATAGTGCAGAAATTACAATAACATTGCAGTGCAGATATTACAGTAGCACTGTGGCTACTGTTAGCTTAATTGTACAGATATTATGCAAACATTTTGGCTACATGTGGCTGTATGGCAGCTAAATACTGCATCCATTATAGTATTGTGGCTACATGGTAGGTAAATAATACAGACATTATAGCTGAGTGGCTATGTGATAGCTAAATGGCATACTGATAGCTAAATAGCTAGATAGTACTAATATTACTACCGATTACAGATACTACTCTAGCATTGTGGCTGCACTGTAGTAATTGTATACTATCATAGCATTTGTCTACATGGTTTATTAAATAGTATAGCTTTTTCATGCCATTATGACTACTTGGTAGTTAAATTGTAGGTAGGTCTTCAGCACTGTTTACTGCCTTTCTGACAGCGGGAAGAAGAGATGAGGAAGGAGGAGGAGAGAAAGAAGGCAGCAGAGGAGCGGCAGCGTTTCGAAGAGGAGCGGATGGAACTGGAGAGGAAGGAGCAAGAGGAAAGAGAGAAGAGATACCGTGAGAGGGAGAGGCAGATTGAGGAACACAGGTAAGAACGAAAACACTCTGGGTCTATCTCTCTCCATTGACTTTTATTGTAACCATCTTTTGGTGTGTTTATACTTCACAGGAAGAAACTGCAAGAGGAAGAGGAGGCCAAAGAGAAGTCAAAGAATCAGCCCTTGATTGTAAGAGTGTGTATGCTTTGCATACTAGGTTTGACTTCTTTATTGGAACATGTTGCAGATAGATATGGTCATTTTAGAGGATACATTTTTTGGGGTAACTATTTCTAAGTCTTTTAGATACCTTTCAGAAGTTGGTAAGAACGGTGAAGATCAGAATCTTGAGAACTGTTAACATGTTAACTATGGTGGATGGAGAACTCACCAAACTGCACATTGAGGAAACTCTACTCTTTGCTGCCCCCTTCTGGGAATTGACAGTAGTTTTTTTTTCTCTCTCTCTCTTCAGACAGAACCCAGCTATGAGGACCCCTCTCTGGAGAAAAAGGAGACAGAGGTCGAGGTGGGTTGATTTGAGAATTCCAGAGACTCTGGAGGTGTCGCTACATTGAGAATTACACCTTTACTACTAAGTCCGGGGCAAGCCCCTGTGAATGCAAGCGATGAGACTTCACATCTAGCTCAGATGTAGGTCAGAATGGTATTGTGGTGGCAGAAAGTCTTCTGGGCTTTGCATGTGGGTCAGTGGGATTCCTCGTACTGTTTCTGGAGTATGGCCGTGTACGAAAGTGGCATTCTGACAGCGGTAGGTTTGCTTTTACAATACAAAGAGTGTTTCTGCTCTAGTTGTCCAGACTAAAACAGAGCTGCCAGGGAACTGACACACCACACATCATAAGCATCTGCAACATAGTTGTAGGTTGCAGTGTGTTGAAAAGCAAAATATGACTGTCACGATCGCTCACAATTACCATCTGCCAAGAGTCCAATTGGCTTCGCTCCTTCTGGGTAACTAGAATGACACTCACCCCATTACTCAGTGCAGGCATCTGATATAACATATGTGACAGGTGTGTTGAGCCTTGGTTACCGAAAGCATCTTAGCACAAAGATGACGGTTGTTCAGTCACACTGTACACTATGTAGCAGTTATGATGATCTTAACACTGAGATGCTTTTGAGGAACTGATCCATAATCGATAATGACCCTTGAAGGATACTTTTCTACACATTACAATGGGGGAAGATGCCAACATGGAAATACACCTATTACACTACTGGTTGCATTTCTTCTGAAATCAATATGGAGTTCAGGATCACAAATGGCATCCCAAAGATGATTCAGAGAGAACATGTCCATTTATTTAGAGCTTTACACCACTCAAGCTAATACTTGGCATTGTGCATGGTGACCATTCTACTGCCAATCAATTTCAATGGAGATTCTCTGTTGGTGTTAGTTCTGACGTGTTTTATACGTGCCAGCGCTTCTGACCATGTTAACGTGTTGATAGGAGGCCGCTGCCATCATCGCCCAGCGGACGAGCAACCCACGGGAGTACTTCAAGCAAAGAGAAAAGGCTGTGGCCAGCAGTGTGGACACCTCACCCGTCGCCACTCACAGGACTGGTAAGGCAGCAGGGAGTGAAGGGAAGAGGGAGGGGAGGGGATGCTAAACTGGTACTTAGAGCCTCTGTTTGTCCTGCCACTTGTCCCAGTCTCAATCTGTCCGTTTATTGTGAATTAAACAACCAGTGGAGAGACCATCTGCCTGTGTGTAGAGGGAATCCTCACTCTGGCTATTCAGAGCAGATTTCACGTACTGGAAGACGGCAAGGAGGCAAATGAAAAGATAGCTAACACTTTTTTGTGAGTGTCAGAGGTGTGACATTCATTTAAAGGAGTATTTTGGTGAAAAATGAATTTGCATAACATTCCTCTTACCCCTAGTGGAGGTCCATCAGCCAAGATATGCTTGATTCTTCATTTTTGCACTGAGGGCTAATGTAGCTAGCAAGGAATGGATGCTTACAACCAACAGTTAGCATTGTGCCAACTGTGTGCATAAGTCATCACACACACACCCATCAGCAATGCCATTAGAACCACTTACAGGTGAAGTGAAAAGCATTGATTATCTTCATCTACAGTGGCATCGGGGGGTCATGGGGTGGCTAAATTAGGCAGCAAGTGAACAGTCTGTGAAGAATCTGAGCCACTTAGACAAGAATGAAATTGTGATGTCTACACAACTGGGTCAGAACATCTCCTCTATGGGGCTTTTCTGGGATGCAGTGGTCAGTACCTAACAAAAGTGATCCAGGAAAGGGCAACTGGTGAACTGGCGACAGAGGCTCATTGATGAGATCCATAGAGTCCGCCAGAGTCAGATACCACAGGACACCCTCAGAGGTCTTGGTTGGAGTCCATGTCTCAAATGCGCAGATGTGTTGTGCTGCCACAAGGGGGACCTTCTCAGTATGAGGCAGGTGGCACTAATGTTATGGATGATCAGCGGATGTTGAATTGTTATCTCAAATATATTTCCAAAATAGACGGCGGACCAATTTAACATGAGTTAATTACCAGATTTAGTGGGGGTGTTTGAGCTGGACAGTCAGCCACACTGTATTTTGAGGGTCCCCTGCAGATTATATACAGATGCTCAAATATAAAGGGCTAAAGGGCCCCTTATCATAAAAACATGAATGTAATATGCATATACTGGTAATGTTTCACACACCCCAAATGCATATATGAAAACTGAGCTGCAAAAACAGCTTTTTGTAAAATTGTACATCTACAGAGCATCTACGAGGGAGTATGAAAATAAAACTGTGCTTCACATCAGCTTTCTAAGCCTAGAACCAATCATGAGTCATCGTCATGAAATAACTGCTACTGTTTTTAGCTATGTTGAAAGCAGTATATATAACAGTACGTCACATGCTGTGACTGTGTGAACAGCGAGTCCAGGGCTCAGCTCAGCACGTTACAGAACGGGTTCTTAATGGTACCAAAAGGTGCCTAAAATCATGCAGTACCCCAATGCAATGCTGAATATTAAATCCAAAGGTGAGGCTCGCATTCTCTCATTCGGGATTCTGAGTAAGTCCATTTGAGACTGCTTAAGAAAGCAGTTTTGTGGCAAGTGTGTGATGGTTTACGCCTTTTGCACAATGCTGATTGGCTAATTGTCATTATTCATTAGCTACATTAGCCTTGTTGCTCCAGTACAAAACTAAAGACACAAATCTTGGTTCTTAATATTGTGTAAATAGTTTTTTCGGCCGAAGGATTCATCACAAGATTTAAAGCTCATACTTAAACAAGCTGTATCTGAAAGCAGACTCCATAGTAGGACAACAGTGACATCCCTCTGTGCAGTCCGGAGTTGCAGGAGCCTGATACCTTTATTAAACACAGGCATGAATGCATTTCTGTCTCTCTTGGGTTAAAGTGGCAATCTTTTTCTGAGCTTCTGAACTCTCCATCACTTCATAGCTCTGGGGAGAGCTCTCTGCAGAAGTGCACACATGACTGTCTGACAGGCCTATTATATCTGCAGGGTGTGAAGACATCCCGTTAACAGCTTTCTCTCCCTTTCTCTTTTTTTTCTTCCTTTCCCCGACATTTCCCTATTTATCCGCTCCTCATTCCACCCCTTTTTGTTTCTGAATTCATCATTCGTTTTGGGTTGTGTTTCTGTTACCGCATTCCACATCCCTCTGATGATCCTTCAACGGCCTTCAACATCTAACCCACTGACAACTAACCAACTGCGCTGTCACCCTACGTCCACCCTCATTAACGATCAATCCGGTCCACCGGTTACAATCCAACAACTCCCCCTCACTCATTCTAACTCTCTCCCCACCCCTCCAACCTTTTGTCGTTCTCCACGTCTGTCCTTTTGTCTGTCCTTTTCCGGCCCTTCCTTTGTGTACGTCGCTCTGTGTGTGTGTTCGTGTGGCCGTTGGTGTGTCCTGCCCTGGGCGTCCTGTCTTCTGTCTACCAGGCCGCTTGGACAGTCCGTTCTTGAGGCAGCAGCACAGTCCGTGTGAGCCCAGTCCGCCCCCCCCTCGCACTCCGCCCCATGTGCGGCGGCAGCAGCAACCAGGGCCACCTGGTAGGTACTGGACCTCACTGAGAGCAGCTTCACCAGCCGCAGGAGCACCGGCATTAGCCAGTATAGCCTCCCTCCTCACAAAGTCCCCCAAGGTCCCTTTACTCCACACCAGCACCACTGCTTCGCTTCCTTAAGCAGTGGTCACCAATCGTCCTTCTGGACATTTACCTCCAGTGGTTTTCACCTCCAGCAGTTGTGTTGTGGTGGAAATTGTTCCATATTGCCATGTCTAGGTGTCTTACCATCACAATATGTGATATTACCACCATAATATAATATATTGTTTTACTTTATTATTAATTAATTAATTTCTTTGATTATCAACATTTAAGATCACACAGATGTAGCTCTGTTGTTACAGTGCCATAACTTGATACAGATACTGACGTGGTTTTCTTAATATACTAAAAAAAACACTAAATACTAAATACTAAATACTAAAAAAACACTCAAATTATGTAGCATTTCTATTGGTCCATTCATCATAAAATTGTGACACAATGTGAAGAACAATGGCTTCGGGTCATGCTGCTTGCCATCTGCAGTCGAAGCCTAAGAGAGCACAATTGGCCGTGTTCTCTCTGGGTGGATAGATGCCTCTCTTTCTTTCTCCCCACTTGGGGAGCCGGTGCTTTCCTATGAGTACGCTGGCTACCCAGTGATGCTGCACCAGCGCCGGTTCAAAAAGAGGTGATGGCTGACTGCACTGTCAGAGGAAGCATGGCTAGGCTAATTGGTGTTTCTAAATTGGGAAGGCAAATTGGGGTAAAAATAATAATTAAAGAAAGGTAAAAAAAAAAAACAGCAGCAATATATTGATAAAGCTGACCTATGCAAAGGCAACTACGTAGTTTTCATGCATATTTAATTAGATAATAAGTTACATTACGAACCTATGGCAGGTTTATGTTTGCACTTTCTTCTGTAATTGCAACATGATAACATACATCTAAATTATAAGTTAAATGAGGTATTATAATCAACATTATACACATAATAAACATTATAATATATATGTATATAATGTATAAAATATAATTATTTATTCTTATGAAATTATAGTGGTATCAGTTTTTTGACAAAGATTAAGTAAAAAATTTGACTTAATTTCAAGAGAATTACACCACTTATTGCAAGATAAGAGTGAGAACGTATTAATAAAATAAAAAATTTACCTTTTTTTTGCACAAAATAGTTTCGCCTTTGAACATTAAACAGCTTATGAACAGTGGATATATTAGGCTAGCATGTACAAGGAACTTTAGCATGTACAAGGTACTTTTTGTAAAAAACGTAAAATATGCAGAAATATGCAGTTATGGTGGCGAAGCACCCTCCACCATAGTAAGCACACTAACATTGCAGTGTTGTAGCCCTATATCCAGTCCAAAACTCACTTAACCTCACCCAGCTAATCACGGATTCTGAAGGCAGTAAGGAGCCGGATTAGGGCTGGTGGACGAAGCTAAAACAGCAGAGCGGTAGATCTCCAGGTGCAGGGTTGGTGACCACTGTTCTAAAGCGTTCACTGTAGCTGCAGCACACTGAAGTGGATCTGACAGCTTATTTTTAGGATACCTTTTTCCCAGAATAGAACTCTCCACAGCTAAGTGTACTAGACTCGTGAAACTGCTTGGGCAGTCCTAGCAGCTGGCATTGCAAACCAGGCCTAGCCATAGTGGTACATCTTATCCTTGATAATGCAGGCTCTCTGTGGTCCTTCTCTTTTTTGGAGCGATGTTCTTGCAGATGGCAGCTCCTGATGAAAGTGCAGTTTTCTTTTTCTTTTTTTACATCTGAGAGCGGGAATGTCAAGGCAGCTTTTTAGAAAGATCCTGTGACAGAAGGCTTTTATATCTCTTATTACAAATCCTCTTCTGCACGAACTACCCCTAGAAATAGTCTTTCTTCACATCTTGAGCCTTTCATCTCATTGCGACAGCCCCATCTGATCCATACTGCCATCTTCACCAGGGTTCCCAGTCAGAATATGTGTGCTGTACTCGTTGTCCTTCGAGCTGTGTACTTTGTGGAGAAGTTGTCTTTTGAATTTTCCCTTTTGAAGCTGATATCATGGACTTGTGGTCAGTAGTGGCTTGTAGTTTACAGTTTAGTGCTGGGCAATACCACAGATTTACTTTATGTTTTAAACCATGTACTATGGCTAGCCAACCAGTTCCTCAAAAAGAGACAAACTTTGATTTCTACAGTGAAAAAATGAGAAACGTAAACATACAAAAATGCGGCATTTAAAAGTTTGGGAACCCAGATCAAAATTTGCGTTCCTGTAAATAGCTAAGTGCATAAAACATGACCTGATTTTCACAAAGTAATAATAATACAAATGACAATACACATTTCTGTAATATTAAAGCCAGATGAGTATTGTTTCTATTTGTTACAGTTTCAAAATAACCACTCCCTTTGGCAAGTGTCAAGTCTTGCAGTTCTTGTGTGGGGGATTTTCGCCCATTCTTCCTTGCAAAAGGCTTCTATTTTTGTTTAAAGGACACAGGAAAGGTTTCCTTCTGGTTCACTTCCATGAAGGGTATATTTGTGCAGGTGTTGCTGCACAGTAGAACAGTGCAGTCCAAAGTCAGTGGTTTTGACATTTTCATGGTCCAGACCTCAACTTGGCCTTCACCATTCACCAGTAAGGCTTTCAAATTTGCATCACCTGGCCTTTTCTAATGAAGATTGCAACAAGCTAATTAATGTCTGAGACCTTGGTAAAAGGTATTTGAGAGATCAGATCTTTTGGGGGTGCCTACACTTTTGCATAGTGCTCCTTTTTACATTTGATATAAAAAATCAACATTCATCAACATTAGGCCTGTTGGCTTTTTGGGGTAAGTTGAAAGTCTTCTACTCACTTAACTTTTCAGAAACAGAAAGTTTGACCAAGCAGTGTCCAGAATTTCTGTAGTCTGGAAGTCTGCCAAAGTATGTTCATGCCTATTCATTGACCTACTGTTGTAAAACAATATATTAGTTAATTAATTAATTAACTAAACCTGATATTACGGCAATGACTACATAATTGGATGATGCGTCATGTGCACTGTTGGCTAGTTGTTGTTTTTCTCAAATTCGCAGTCAGTTAAATTAGAACATACACTAAAATAACTTGGAAAACATGGTAGCAGTACATCATAAGGATCAGTTCTCCAAAGACTGGAATTCTTGTTACTTCCCATCACCATGCTTGGATATCAGAAGTTGATTTGGTAGAACAGGGAGGCCAGTTTCCTGTTGAATCTCACAAATGTTCCCCCTGGCTTCCCCTCCTTCTGCCATGCTTCCTGCGACGGATGGCGATGGCCCTTGCCTGCGCTTCCCCCTGTGTACTCCTGACCTGTGAGTGTGTGTGTGTAGCGCAGCTTTGCCTGCATCCATGCTCTCCGTGCTCTCTGGAGTTTGTACTGTGGGCCTTGTGTAACTGTTGACTGTGTTTGTGACCTCTGTGGAGTTCACCTGGTGTCCTCTGAGCTCACCAGGCGATGTTGTGTTCTCTGTGACGTAAACTCGCCCAGTAACACTCAGTAACGCCCTTTCTGTGTCTTTTCACTCAGGTTAATGAGTCGTTCTCTTGCAGCGCCTCAGTTCATTTCAGTTGTAGTTTGAATTATTTAGCAGGATAAAATAAATGAAAGAGATGCTAGTGCAGACAACATCCTGAGATGGAATGGGAGAGTGGACCCCACTTATTGGCGTTGTAAATAATGGAAAATTTTTGGATTTTGGATGTTCATTTGTCATGAGTGATCTGAAAAATGGAAGTATATAAGGGTCTTGATGGGCCAGTTGGAAGCTAGAGGAGTTCAGGGTGTACTCCTCCTCCCAAAATGTAGTTATGCCATAACTTTGCTTGGAGTTAAACAGAGTTGCAGATTATTCCATATTAGCTGATAATGCCATATAGAATTGATATCTATAGTATCTCATATTTGAAGTGATTAGTGATGAAAGCAAGAAATTACTATGAATAATTACTTGAAATATTGAATAAATCATCTTATTACATATGATATTACATATAATAGGTTATTATTGTATGCTTATATACTAAAATATAATATTAAAAAGTAAAGTAGGAGTGGTAGTTCCAGTGGAATTGAGTAATAGTCAACACTAGGGCTGGGCGATATGGAAAAAATACTATATCACGATATTAACTTTTTTCTCGATACACAATATTTATCACAATACAGGTAATCACCGACTCTCCCGCACTGAATAGAGTGATTTTTATTCAACATCTGCTTCATCTAATTAAACCAGTCTAATTACACTGTTATGAAACCTGCAACTGATCAGTGTTTATTAAGCACTAACAGTATCATTGATATGCTTAGAAAAGCATATTGTTATCACAGTATGCTAAAATATCGTCATATTGCCCAGTTCTAGTCAACACCTTTCCTGAGAGTGGCTCATTGCTCCATTGTCATGGTCAGTTATGCATCATCTGTTATATACGTTCTCATGGCTATGAACTGTACATGGGTGTTACAGCAGAGGATTGGTTGGAGTGTAATTCCAGTACTAATGAATGTGTTTTTTTCATCAACCATGAAGTAAATCATGGATTTTGGACTGGTTGTTCTGTGAAGATCAACATCACTGATTAGTCTGTTTGCATGACCACTTCAGGAACCTTGTTACCATTATCATTTCATTTTTTAGAGCCTTGTATTCCTCACTGACAGTCTGTCTTTCATGTATTCTTTTAAGCAGACTTATCAGACTAACTGAGTCTTTTGGAAATACAGGGCTCTATTACAGTACCTCATTTTTTCCCCTGTAAAAACTGCGATATTTGCCGTCGACTGTGTAGTTTATCACTGCATATGTCATGTTAGGAATCAGTGCAACAGATCCATTGGAATGTGTTTCTCCTTGGTCTGCTGTGCGATGCACTCAGGTCACTCGGAAATCCTCACATTTCTGCTATCTGAGGCAGCACCTGCATGACTGGAATGTTAATTTCGTGAGTGTGTATTTGCTATTAGTAAATCAGTAGTTTCCCACATTCCGGCTGTTACTTTCGCTTCTCCGGTAGCCTTTCCTGCATGCTTTTTTCCAAGTCTTTTTTCCTTCTGGTACATGTAAATTGTGCTGTGTGGAACACTGGCTGGAAAGGGCCGGAGACACCGTGACAGAGAATACACTGGCTTGCTGCTGTCGTGAATAGCTGGTGTGCTGTGCAGACTGTTTGTAATCATCCTCTTCAGTGCTGTGGTAATATTGTGACTGGTGCGTGTGCACTGGGTGTTTGTGGGTGGGCTGTTGTTGTCTCATAGCCTCGCACTGAAAGTTCACTCTCCCTTTAATGTCTCAGATGACTCTGATGAAGGCCTCTCCGAGCGCAACATGGCTGCTGTGTCCCCCACGCCCATTCCCAAAATCGCCATACAGGAAGAAAAAGAGGATACCAGCTGTAAAGAGTGGGGTAAGGCCCTTTACCAGGGGGATGTACTTTACAAGAATTCACACAGTTTTCTCTTTATGCCATAGTTGATCAGGATTGAGTTTGCAGTGGCGCCACAGGAAGCAGGAACGTGTTTTGATAGGCCTTTTGAAAGCCTACCAAATCAACATTTCCTGTAGTGAGAAGGCGTCTGACATCGTAAATCTCCTGCTGTACGCTACATGTGTGAAAGGACATTTTCTAGAGTTCATATGTGAAAACGGCTTTAGTGTCATGAACCAGTTGATGTATTCGTTGACAATTTGGTAGAATTTGGGCCAAGTGCTCGCACAGTTTAGCTCCAGAGCAAAACTAAAGAAGTACTAAAGAACCTTAGACACCAAACATGCCTTGTCCAATCAACTCCATCTAAAATCTAAAAACAGATTCCATGCCGCAAGGACATTTTCCTAAACTGGGTCTATTCTTGAGATGGCGTAGAGTAACATGGTTTAAATCCATGAAAACTGACCATATGTCTTTGCTTTCTCTTGCAACAGGATTGTGTCAGTAACACAGATCATACTGTTCAGACATTACTACGAGACAAGCATCTCGCTGTCCCTTTGTACTGCTAAAAGATAACCTTCTGTGCAAATCTAGTGTTATATTACTCTTATTTTGACTTGGTCCAACTGTGGCAAAACAGCTGTATCAACAAAATGCTATATTACATTCTCAGCATCACCATTTTTGCGTGTCCCCAGGAACATACTGCCTCCTGCTTGTAGAGGTTGGATATTGTTTGTTTTTCAATAAAAAGGCAATAACCCAGAATCTGAACTGAAGCCTACAATGAGGTGGAGCAGAGATCCAATCCCTAGGACAACATCATCCCTTTCAGTGCCAAGGAAAAAAAAAAAAAGTCAAAGAATATCCTGATATAGACGTCCATATCTGGAATAGCGGATATTTGTGCTGCTCGGGATAATCATGAGTCGTCATAAGTACTTTACATGTTAAATGCTTAAGCAGTTTATGTGAAAATTTCACGGAGACCTCCTGGGGCAGGGTTGATTAGTTAGCGGAGACTCTCCAGGACATATGAAGCTGCCTCCAGTCTGCTTAATAAGCTCCACAGCTGGGAGGATGTTATTGCTCCCCTCCTCCATGATCATCTCTCTCCAGCAAACAGGCCTAAATGACACGGCCTGGGACTCATTTGTTTGCCAAGGCTTCATTTGCTTTCACAGCTCACTGGCTTTCTCAGCACTTGTTTGCGTGCCCTGGCTGCACAGTTTGGTGTCCTGTGGTAAAGTGCTCCGCTGGGACTTAAATTACTGTTCATTATCAGAACAGGAAGGACACATGCCAGTAAATATCTTTTATAACACCATCAGCTAAGCCTCAAGATGTAGGAAAATAAACCAAATACTACAGTGTAACCATTATTTTGGGTGGTATCCTAGAAATGTTCTAGATTCTGTAAAAAACATATATTTCCATATATGTCCAACTAATTTATAAATGTCCTGTGATTTCCAGCAGCTCCAGAGTCCCCCCAACGATCACCAGTGCAGGAGTCTGGCCCCACCAAACCTGTTCAAAGCGTGGCCCCTCAGACTCGCTCCACAGACCCATCAGAGGACAGCCTGCTGGACCTGTGGGAGAGTGGCCCAGCACCTGCCACTGCCCCGTCCCAGGCCACTCACATCATGGACCTGATGGACGATGTCCAGGAGCCTCTGGAGGCCGCCTCGTCCCCAAGTCTGCCCCAGCCACTGCTCAGCTTCGACGAGACACCAGACACCACTTTCTGCCCCGGGCCCGAGGATGACCCCTCCAGCCTGGTGGATGTGGCCGGGCCCCACCAGATGACCCTGAGCTACCAGCAGGCTCTGCAGCATGCCTCAGGCACCGACAGCCAGGAGCTGGACGACAGCCAACTTCTGATAACCAACGGAGACACGCTGCTCAAAGAAGGAACTCAGGTCAGTGCAGTGAACAAACTAATTGCTAACTATGTGAATGTGAAGGCCAATTCATGCTTCTGCATTGAATCTACACTTAACTCGCGTACCTCGCCAGAAATGTAACTATGCGTTGCAGCGATGCAGACCTCGACAACTGAATTGGTCTGCTTGGTAGCATCGCTTCTTTGAAATTTAATGTGAGATAAAGGTTCTAACATGACGAACCAAATCATTAAATCTACCTGCATTTCCTTGTCCAGCCACTGAGAGACATGGAAAGCACAGAAAATTTGCCCTCCTCGGTTCAGCGGCCATACTCCGACGTCACCGCTCCGATGCCATCGCTCTGACACCATCACTTTCAATGCAGACATTGTAGTAAAAATGAACAACAGCTATTTTGCTCCAACTCCAACATAATCCACTCAGTTTCAGTCTTCGTTGTTTCGTTGTCAATAGATTTAACACAGTGCCCACCCCCCCTTTTTGCTAGACTACTGTTTTGGCTGCAGAGCACCACAGACACATCTATGCACAAGTATTTACGCTTACAACGGTGTAGGCCACTTGTGCAGGCTACGCCGTAGACTCTAGAGTTGACCGACGCAGAAGCAGAGGTATTATATTCCAAGGTTTTCTTCTCCTACAGCAGTAGATATGTTCCTTCTTCAGAGTTTGCTCTTCTGCTCTGTGTATCTCCTGGATGGATTAGAGCATTTATTTACTTTGCCACTAGATGGCAACAAACCATATTCTGTAATGATGGAGCTGTCTTTGTGCTCAGCAAAGACAAGCAGGGCAGCAAGGCGTGAGGCAGTTCATTAACCTGTGAGAGAATAGGTTGTTGCTCACTGAAGCCTGAATTGTGCCTGGAGCCGGAATTATGTTTGGATGGAGACTTGAGCGTTTATGTGTTTTACTGTTTTCGGACAGGCGAGTGAAGGCTACTTCAGCCAGTCACAGGAGGAGGATTTTGCTCAGTCTGACGAGTGCTCCGCAAAAGTCAACCCCACGCCAGTATTTTATAACAAACCACCAGGTGAGACCTTGTGAGATCTTTAGAATGAGTTCTGGAGTCATTAGATAAGATTAGCACCAGCCTAGAGTGCCGGTGTGGTGCAGGTTCATTTGAAGCGTATATCCCACCACAGTTTGACCGGACTGTCTGGATTTTTTTCTCTACTGTTTTTCTTCTCACAGAAATTGACATCACATGCTGGGACACTGACCCCGTGATGGACGATGACGATTAAGAGCGGTAGAGGGGAGTGCCCTACGTCTTTGAGGAAGAAGAAGAAAAAAAAGGAGAAAAAAAAACACTTTTACAAGTTACAGGTTATTACAAGTCTTGCATCAGAAAACTCTGTATGTTGTTTTAGGGAAACAAACAAACAAACAAACAAAAAATCTTAGCCACTAAAAAAGGACGGGTTATTGTTAAAGATGCCAGTGGGTTTAAGCGCTCGTGATTAGTTAGCAAGAGCGTGCAGGAGCTGTATGTGTGTTCTTATTTATTTCTTTTCTCTTTTTTGCTATGCAGACTATAGCACAGTGTGTATTTAGTGCTCACCTGTGTTGTATTGACTCCCTGTGCCTAACAGGTGTGACCAGTAGCAGATAGAGCATCCTGTTTTTTTAGTCGCGTGTCTGAACGTCGAAGGACATGACCCCTCGACGGCGCATAGCTCTAGCCTGTCCAGCCTGTGGCCAAGGTAGTGCAGTACTTCCCCTCTTAGCCGCTCAGGCTAGTAACGAGCGTCTGTTTGCCTGGTTCAATCACAAAAGATGTACGGTGGAATTTCTGCCCACAGCTGCCTTGGCTTTGACGTCGTCTTCGGTCTCGGACTGTTCAAACATAGAATCAGAATGAGCAGACACACACACACACACACACACACACATGCATGCACGCACCACTGGCAGGTTGAAAGTGTCCGTTGTATTAGAGTGTCTACCAATTCTAATTCTGTGTGACTCAATCTTACACTGTATAGAGTGTGTCAGGATTAGCGAGACCTGGGTTTGTGGGTGCCATTATATTCAAATTAAGTGATTATTTTTAGAGAAGTAAACTTAAAAGAAGGGGTAAATCTGAGACTATTTTTGTGTCGTGCCAATTGTTTTGGATATCTTGATGTTTTCACACTATTGTGTTGATATAGAAGACCTTTAGGACTTAGAACCAGGTGGCATATGTATATTTTGACTACATATGAAACAATGTATACAACATGGTATTATGGTTTTTGTTTTTTGGGGGTTTTTGTTTTGCAATAGCGTTAGCATTAATTCGCCAAGTAACGTAGGCAATAACTATTTTAGAAGACACAATTGGGGAATTTTGTTTAATGCGCATTTGGTTATATTCATATGTGCATATCTATGTGTGTATGTATGTGTGTGTACATCTTGTGCTAAGGTTTTATAGGAGAGTAAAAATTTACTGTGGGTTTTTGATTTTATATCGACTTTCACTTTTTAGCTCCCAAATCCAAAGAGAGGTCATTCCCACCTTGATTTAACCCCTCATTAACCATCATTAGAAAGTACCTTAAAGGCTTCCTACTAATTTGACCATCAGTCTTTTTTTTTTCATTAAGAAGTAAATGGTAAATGGCAGTGGATGCTAATCCTAAAAGAAGACGCCGTCATTTTTCAGCCTAAAGCTCTTTTGCTGCATCTCTATTGTACAGATGATTACCATAGACAGTTAGCCCCATTAGTATTGGATCAGTAAATCAGAGAGAAAAAATCCTTAGTGATAAAACTAGTGAAAAAAAACACCACAGGATGAGCAAGTTTCATGCCCAAATTTTGGGCAACATGATTGTCACATGACTACATTAACAACAACTGCGTCCAATCAATCAGTTTCAGTTTAGGGCGAAACAAAGTTCCAATAACAAGTTCACTTCATTCTTGTTTTGTGATTCTGAGCGTTTTTTATTACGGAAAGTCATGTGACTTGGAAAGAGTTTAATATCTTCTGCAGAGTCTTGGATAGGTGCTCTAAATACAGCATGTAGCAGCGACCGAAAAGCTTTTTTTCCCCAACATGAAGAAAAACCTGCCTGCAAAAACAGAGATGTGAATCTGGACGGAATTTTAGCTTAGTGAAAAAATGTAAAGATCATTCTCTGACACTTGCTTCCACACGGCTGACTTTTGTTGCATTTGCAAAAAGAGCCTCATTCTACACTGATTGCAATTTGATCATGTCATTAAAAACATCATTTTTCAGTATATATCATTTAACCTTTTCACTTTCAATTATTCAACGCTTTTTGGCCTTTTTTGACTAATTTATTTTAGTTGCAGAATATTCTGTAAAAAAAAAAACAGATAATTCTGGATAATTTTAGAGAATAACATGCTCGACAGAGAAACTCTTGAGAAACAGGACCCATGTAAATTTGAATCCATCCGAGTAGAGCATAAAATCGTAATCCCTGCAACTCTTACAGTAGAAGCCGATAGACGGTTGCTGAATGTTTAGGCAAAACACTTCCAGAAGCTTCAGTTAAAAATACTTTAAACTGTAAGTTTGTATAATTTGCTCTTTTACAGGCAACCAGAAAACGCTAGGGAAAGTTGACAGGGCAATACGGATGCAGCAGACAAAGATTAGGTTGAAAAAACTTCTTCAATTCCTTCACTCCAAACCCTGACCCAGCACAGATGAACTCAAGCTCGAGTAATTTTGCTAACATACACATCACACATCTCCACGGATTTGAACCACCTGTTTCTTTTGTTATTGCTCATTGCCCTTTCATCGCTTTGACTGTAATCAGTCTTCCGTACTGTTGTATTTCCAACCGCTGTTGCACACGTCAGTACAGAGATGCTAGGACTCAGTTTCATGTTTAGTCAAAGTTTCTTTTTCTTTCTCGTTAATGTTAAAGCAAGCAATAATACTAAACCAATGTAGTATTGTTTTGTAAATAGCTCTACTTCTAATTTCAGTACTGTCAGTGCAGTACTGTGGTGATTAACATGTATGTGATTACGACCTGTACAACAAATAATGGCATTGGCCTGGATGAGGTGGGGGTTCTTAAGACATTTCTAATTCGGGATGTTTTACGTGAAAGTGGACTGTTGAGGGGAGCCGACCCGCATCTTTAACAGTAACCGAGGCCCTTTTGACATTTGATTTTAATGTACTCTTCACCCTCCAACCTCCTTAGTAGTGATTCTTATTCTCTCTTCCCCTCTCACACTACTAGGAGACTACTATTACCACTACTATTGCTACTATTACTACTGCTATACTACTACAGTTCCCCCCATTGTCCCTGAAGCAAGGCTTAGCAACTCCTGAAATATCTCTCTCTTTTTTATTATTATTTTTTCTCTTCCCTTTTTCCGTCCGCTTCTCACTTGCTGTTTTTGGAACAAGCACAAGATCTTTTGTGACATGCTGTGCTTCTGTATGTTAATAAAAGATTTCAAAAACCCTCCAATTAGTTCACTCGTCCAAATTTTTTTATTATGGATATAGGCAGATTCCGCCGACATCAGTCAGCCCAGTCCATGTATAAACAAATGTACGTTTCTAAAAAAAAAAAAAAAAAAAAAAGGTTCCTTGCGTAAAGACATGGTAATCAGTACATAGCAGCTATGAATTAGCACAGAGTTCTGCAAGCTATGTAAACATTGCATGGCGTACATTCACAATTTGCCATTCACAGTTCATGTGAAAGGAAGAAACGGCCAGCCTGTCAACATACAGGCTGTTCATTTAAAGGAATAGTTTCATTAAATTTTTATGTTACACAGTTTTCCCTTTAACCCAAATGTAGTCAAGTCTTGTCTCCTAAGCATGGTGCTTTAGCTTTGCACTGGAGCTACGAGGCAATGGATGCCTGTTCCACCAATTAGAACTGTGCAAAAACTGCAGGCCTAAACCATCACACACTCATCTCAGACCTTGTCTAGTTCTTTGAGAATCTCAAACAGACTTGCTCATTGTGTTTCTGACACTGTATGTCACATTGTTACCAATAAAAACCGACAAAAAGGAAGTCTTGCAGATAAACCATCTTGAAGTCTGAATTATATGTCTGTATTTGTCCCTTTATTTTTCCTCCAGTGCAAAATCTAATGTGCAAACCTCATAAACCAGGGCTGCCCAGAAAAGTGGCCCCCGCCCAATGAGGAAACACAATATACATGTACAATACATCCCATAAAATGTCTAATCTTCCTTTTAAAGTCTCAATTTGTAACATACCTTTTTGATTGTGTATATTTGAAGTTCTCAGCTCTCAGCCCACCATAAACACGGCAAACACTTCGTACCTTGGCCATCCCTCAACTATATTCGGAGTTAAGTCAAACCATTTCATCCTTAACTGGACAGTCCTTATCTGTACCGCTTGTACTACAAGTCGTACAAACCGGTCCTCTGGGTCTCTAAGACTGTCCTCATTTCTACTTCGACTACAATCTCAGCACATAGGGACAGCTTCGAGCCTGCGTGCCTAGACTTCTAAAATGCACCAGGGATGACAGTCATAGATCCTCAATGAAACATTTTCTGACTGACAGAACAAAAGCGAGAGGAGTTCCCAGCAAAGTTTGCAATGAAAATGGGAAAGAAAAAGGATGGCAAAGTGATGAAGGTGGGACCTTCAGAGCAGGAGGCGTGAGGCGTTCTAATGTTCATTCATTTATTTACTTAGGATGGTGAACGTGAGAGGGCTGCGAGCTGGATGCATGGATGGGTGGATGGGTGGATGGGTGGACGTCTGCTGTTCACTTTTATTATTCTATGTAAACAGACTCAGTGGGCTCTGTTTTGGTTGCTTAGCAACAAGCTGGCAGAGAAACGACACTTTACACCTCTGCCTTTTGCCTCTCCCTCGCTCTGGAACGGGGAAGAAATTAAAACAGAAGAAAATACAGAGCAAACTATTTCAAAACGAGAGCAAAAATAGAAGCACGTCAAGCAAGCAGACTGCATTCAAAAAGAAAGAAAAAAAAACAGCGTGGGACAGGAATACTCAGTGTTGTAATTCCCACTCCACCTTCAGTCATTATAATGATTTGTTTGAATTGAGTTGGACGCCGGTGTTCGCACTGACTCAGATAGAGGTGCACTTAAGAGGCAATTCTTTTGATTGTCTTCGAGCAATTTAACTGTTTAAGCCTGTGAAAATATTTCTTCTGAGAGCAGCGTATACACTCCTTCTAGTCCTTTTAGCGACACTACTACACATGATCAGTGGATTGAAGTTACCTTGAAACATAGAGGGAGCCTCACACCATGGCCTTGCTTGTTATGGCCTTTTTCTGCCATGTCCTCAGCAATTGGCAAATTGACCAGTTTATGTTGCAACAAGTGGGCAGTGGTGGCTCAGTGGTTGTGGGTTCAATTCCCGGGTTCAGCAAGCTGCCACTGTTGGGCAGCCTTTGAGCAAGGCCCTTAACCCTCTCTGCTCCCCATGCACTGGAGTTGGCTGCCCACCGCTCTGGGTGTGTGTGTGTGTTCACTACCACAGATGGGTTAAATGTTGAGGACACATTTCGCTGTACATAGTACAGTGACAAATACGTGCACCTTTACCTTAACAAGGGCACTGGCACAATTTGGAGACACAAGTCAACCCACTAAGACACGGAATGGCTCACTTTTTACTTTCCACGTGAACACAGATTCGAAGTTATACAATAGTCCGTGCACACTGTTTCAAAGAGCTCATCCTCTTCAAATACATGCATGCGGCAAGACTAGACGGATACTAGATACCGGATAGCCTTTGTCTCCCACTGCTATCATAAGAGACTGCGTTCTAGCACTTTGGCCACAGAGGCAACGTTAAAACACCTAGTTGCCAGGAACCGCAAAGACATTTTTCCGAGCCTTTCTGAAAGCATTATATTAAATGCGCTCTGCTTAATTACCCCACTAAGTGCTGTTTGTAATTTAGATCAGGCCTCCATAACGTAGCTCACTCTAATCAAATGTCATTCGAAAGTGCCTATTGGACGCATCAAGCCAACATTCATGTGCTGAGATGTTAACAAAGACAGCCATTAGGAAGAGTGAGGTAGAGAGAGTCATATGAGGGCAGGGAGACATAATGGGCAAACGATGGCAATAAAAGATGCCTCTGACAAAATGAAATTGAGGTTTTCAACAATGCAGCAATCACTACACTGAAGAAATGTGGGCTGCAGTACCAAACCTTATTTTTTGCTACCGTGACTCAGACAGAGGAGCACCGTTTGAAAGGGAGACCAAACAGCCTCCGAACTACATCTGCCACTGCGCTAACTAACAGGGAGACTGTGCACGCTCTTAATAATGAAGTACAGGGCTGTGCAAAAGTCGTAGGTACCATTTGTTTGGGCAATGAGTGTGCTTATGCTTTCAAAAACACCACTGTAATGTATACCATTACCATAATTTAACAAGTAAAAAACAAATACTGGTGACGTAAAAGAGTCCTAGAGTTAGTTTCAAAAACACAGGTTTGGTTGTTGACTTCTTTGTGAGCTCCAGTTACTGCATGGAACAAAACTACTGCTAGTGACATCCCACGTAAATCAAATGAAGTAATGGTCACAATTTAGTAAGGCATGGGAACAACCTCCTAAGTCGTGGCCATGATATAAGTAAGGTGTGGGAACAAGATAATTAAATCATAGCCAAAACTTAGTAAGTCATGGGAACAATATCTCTTCTTACTAAGTTCTCATTCTCATGCCTTACTAAGCCATGGCCCTGACTTAATTATCTTGTTCCCACGCTTTATTATGCTGTAGTCATTACTTAATTATCTCATTCCTACACCTACTAATTATTTAGTTCCCACAAATTACAAGGCAATGTTCCCACAGGCCTACACCTTACTAAGCTGTGGCGATAAGTTATTTATCTTGTTCCCATGCTTTACTAAGTTGTGGCCATTACTTAATTACCTCATTCCCATGCCTTACTAAACCATGACCATGACTTAATTATCTTGTTCCCATGCCTTACTAAGCTATTTAAATATAATTGTCCCCCTATGCCTCGCCACTGTCGTAACAAAGCCTCAGTAAAGTCTTAGTAATGCTAACCTTAAAGGAGAAGCATGAAATGTTCTTAACTTTAATGGAAATCAATGGAGTAAAAATGCATTCCATGTAATTCTGTATCATTTCTAGTGGTCAATCCATCATGAAATGTTCACACAATGTAAAGGGCAGCAATTAGAGAATACCATAACAAAAAAGTTGTAAGATGTAAAATGTCAACAACATAGTAATATAGCATGAAAACCTCGGCCACCGCAAATGAATTTGGTCAGCAGAGTTCAGTCCGTATGCAGCTTATGTCATATGTCATTTTTCATAAAAGCATGCCACGTCTGAAAGGAAATGCCCATGGATTTGAATTCACATTATTTAAGAGAGGTTCACTAATGGACTTATCAGTCTGGAACGAAATAAAGGGAGATGAAAAACTGCACCATTATAAAAGTTTTCAAACAGGCAGAGAAGTCCGTCAAGACGGAGATACTGATATTCACTCAGAACTGAAAATATTAAAAATGAAAAATACGACTGTCTCCCCCTGTACCCGCATTGAGTAATGAATTAAAAGCTGTGGGAGACATTCCAAGCAAATGAAGACACCAGACGGTTATCAAATTGTAATTACCAGGCAGTTTCAGAACATCTTCTAGTACGGCAGGCAATTACTCTGGTGAAAGCTTTAACTTAAAAAAAAAAGGTCCAGATCCTTCCAGGGAGAAAAAAAAAACAAAAAAACTTGTGCAGAGTTCTGTATTTCATGACGTTAACCTTGACAAAGCAGCAAGGTGACATTTTTCACAGTTTATAAAGTACATTTTGTACAACTGAGCAGCATGATGTAGCTAGCCTGGGAGACAAGACAGTGCCAGTATACAGGCTTACCTGCAGCTTTACAGTCAGAAAGCATCGTACCTCATTACGGGCTCTAGCTCATTCAACACAACTGATTCAACTCATCAGCTAATTAGCAAAACCTGTATAAGTTGAATTTGGTGTGCTAGAACACTGGTTCTCAACTCCAGCTCCAGGGTCAGGAGTGTTCCCTGGCGCAGCTCTCATGACAACACACCAGCTCATCAGGTAATTATCAAGCTCTCCATAAGTGCCATTGGATGTGTTGGGGCAGGGGAAATTTGAATCTATGAAAGGCAATGGGACCCTGCGATGGACTGGCACGCTGTCTTGGGGGTATTCCTTCCTTGCATCCAATGATTCCGGGTAGGCTCCAGACCTACTGCGACCCTGATCAGGAAGAAGTGGATAAGATGAAGATGGATGGGTGGGTGGAGAGGTAGTGGCTCCCCAGGACTAGAGCTGACAAGACCTGTGCTTGAAGGAGAGAACTGGTCTCTGAAGGACCTTAGATTGATAACCATGAATTACAGTGTGATGGAGTGGACAGTCCTACACAGTAACCTGCATGGCTAACACCGCTAACAAACACAACACTAGATCATTAGCAACTCAATATCAATGTCAATGTCAATTCGCACAACCTGCCCAGATTGCATTCAGTCTTAATTAAGGCCACACAGACTCAGGGATGTGGTTTAAACGATAAAAATGAACAAACCTTCCCTGCATAGCTGAGCGCTGGGGGCGCCATTTGCGTCCAAATGCCTTTCTTAGGTATTTTACGTGCAACAGAAGGGAAGTCAAATTCTGTGGGGAAGACAAAGTTCGGAACAACACCAGTGGTGTACAATGGCTAGCCACAGTGTTCAGCTACACCAAGACAATTTGTTGATTTTTATCATCCACAATTCCCAATATGGTTGGTCATACTATACCAATATGGGAATTGTTGGGAATTGTTGGAAATTGTTGGTTGATTCCGATATATGATTCAGATGGAATTCACCTGAATCAGCATTACAGAGAAACTATGACACTTTTTAGAGGGTTATAAATTTAGTCTAATTAATCCAATGCAGATAACCTCTATGTCCAAATGTTTGTGGACACCCCTACCAATGAATGCATTCAGCTACTTTAAGTTGCACCCATTGCTGACAGGGATGTGCAAATTGGCACCATGCCTAATGCCAGGTGTGGGCTAGAGGGGTATAAAGCCACCCGGCATTGAGCTGTGGAGCAGTGGAAGAACTGTGTTCTCTGGAATAAAGAATTAAAGATTTGGGGGAAAAGGTAGGGTTGTAAAAATCCAACATCTCCTCACAGGAATGCTTCAGAAATCCAATAGCCAAAGGCCTTCTCTGGACAGCAGAGACAGTTACTCCAACAAAAGCTGGATAAACTCTTTTTTAATACCCTTGATTTTAGAAGAAAACAATAAATGAGAAGGTGTCCTAATATTTTTGTCCATACAGTGTATTTTAGAGACCGTTTCCAGCATCATCTAAACCTTCTGCTTCTGCTCAAAAGCAAGCTGAAAGTATCAGTGTCTGCTAGTTTTTAAAGCCATCATCTACATGATTCTGATATCATCATGCATCCCTTTCCTAAAAACTACACTGACAAGGCTGCACGATTGAGCACCCTGACGCCATTTGAACAGGGCGAGAGACGTTTTAGGCATGTATTTACAGAGAAGATTTGGATAACTGTCGCATTCTAGTGTTTGTTGGCAGTGTTGGGCCTTGCAGCACTATACTAAGACACATAATTTGGACTCAACAAATGTCTTGGCTGATTACCTGCATCTAGGGTTTGTGCAAAACTATGTAAATTTGATTGTTCTTTTGCCAAGCTATTGCTTTAAGCTGATTTCAGACTGTAGAGCGAAGGTATAAGCCACCATACTGGCAAAATCTGGCACCCAGGCTATGATATGGCTACAGTACCGACCATGGATATTCTGTTGTGACCCTGTGCCAGACCAAGTTTACAAAGACAGGGTTTCAAATGCCATTCATATTATATCAGTTTGAGGCTGACAAGAAGAAGAGAGAGGAAGAGAGGAGGCCGCGAGGGGCTAGGCGTTGGTGGGCTGCAGACAGCTCCCGGGAGCCATGGCAACAACACTCACATAATAGCTGCTGCTCTGCATCAGGCAGGGATGCCACAGAGCGCAGGAGAGAGAGAGAGAGAGGAGGAGCGAGAGAACAGGAGCGATACATCTGTTGTATAATCTTCTCATACGGACACAAGATTGAGGGGTAAAGTGGAATAGGACTTTGAGTCTTCCGCTAAGGTCTTTTTGTGTCTCGACTCCGAACCAAAAAAAAAAAAGCAAAAACATGATCAGATCAACAATCGGAGTCTCCTGAACAGCAGTACCGACTCACCATGATCAAAATCCCCTCATAAAGTGCTTTACAGTGGCCCAAACCTTCAGAGCTTCACACCGCCGTACTCCGTCCAAGAAGGGGGAAGGCTGTGGGCAGTCCATAGTTGTGATCCAAGCCCCTGAGGCTCCGCAGGCCCAGGTCCGTGTGAGTCCGGCCCTCGCGAGGCATGGTGGCGATGGCCGAGGCCTGGGGCTCTGCGGGCAGGTTGTTGTGGTTGAGGTCCATGGTGGACAGCAGGTGTCCCAGCGAGTCCCAGCGCCTGGCAGAGGAGGGCAGGCGGATGAGCGAGGAGTAACCACGTTCCGGGAACACTGTCACAGGTGGCGCCATCTTTCTGGTTTCTGACTCCTGGTGCTCCCTGGAGGAACGTGGCGCAGGTTTAGTGTAGGTTCCTCCTCTGGGATCTGCCAGAACTTCGCTGTAAGGAGGCGGAGGATCCTCCATCAACACCGCTTCCTCGTAGCAAGGGGGTTTCCCGCAGATGTCATTGTCAAGCGGGACAGCAGGAACTGGGATCAATGGGGAATTATGGTGAAACAGAAGACAGAACGTTTTAACTAAGCAGAACAGACAGGATAAAGGACACTGAAACAATGATCACAACAAAATACTTCAAAGTCAGGTCAATTATTTAGGCAATACTTACACAAGGATAAGGTGTCTGGGGAAACTCTCCTGTTGAGTTTACTCATGGAAATACAAACCCATAATTTAAGCAGCCACAATGATTTAAGTAACTGTATGCAGCGAGACTTTGACCTACCACGCAGCGGCAAATTTAACCTTCTGAATGGTGGAGAAAAATAGCCCATTACCATCCTGGGTCACTACAAGATGATGACATAAAAGGGTTTCCAACTAAATAAATGTCACGCAACTACAAACTCTATAAAAGGTGCCATGCCGACAAAGTCTATAGTGTCTATAATGACGCAATAAATGAGGTGTATATATAGGAAGGCACCAATTTCCTTGTTAGTTAAACATATTATAAACACGAGGAACAACATGCTGACGTAAATCTATTAAAGGATAAGATGTCCATATGTAAAAATGGGTTATCAGAACAAATTAGAAACCATAAATGAGGGCTCGGCTTTTTCTATGAAAGGCAGATTGTCTGGCGTAGTTTTATCTGCCCTGCAAGGTCACTGTTCGCTCCAACAAGATGAAAGCTAGATAAGATTTGCCCCTATGAAGGGAAGTGATAAATCACCTTATCGGGGGCAGAGATAAGAATATGGGCCAATGCTTGGCTGCGTCAGGCGTGAGCTTAATTGCTCAGGCAGTGTTTTTGTCTTTCCACTGTGCTTTTGCAAGGCTGATCGAAATGTACCCTTTGAGTCTAATGCTACCACTCTGTATACTGGCCCCCCTCCATCATCAGCACACTCAGTCTTATGTAGGAGTTGGGCAGGCATACAGGCATTGCTGTTGGCCGTTATACTCTTATTTGGAAACGCAAATGCTATTTTCTGGTTTTTTAATGTTCCTGACACCTGCTGAACACAACCTAGTCTTACATACAGAGCTGGTTCGATTCAAACGTGGTGAAGCCACTATTGCAGGGCTTCTACTTAATGCTCCACTGACAGGCATAGACCATCTGTCCTTGATAATCCTCGGATATTGAGTCTTGAATGAGTGTAGGCCACTGTAACGGAATGTACCTTCTCCTGAATCTCTCAAAGTTGTCATGGAAACGTAACCCTAAAGATACAAGGTGAAATCTGAATCATGTATCAATCCCAAGGCTGCACATGGCCTTTTCACGTGAAGCATAGTGAAATGAGTAGGGCTTCATCTGATAACACTGTTTTCAGCATTAGCAATGGCTCAGACCTTAACACTTAGCACAAGTGTGGCTTGGACAGCTGACGCATTGATGGCCGGCAGTACTGAAGCAGTACTCTCCCATAAACTGAACCCAAACTGGACTCAAAGACAACCCTTGTGACAGAGTGACAACAGCTGCGGCTTCATCTCAAGAGAAACCTGCCCCATTGTGGGAATCCTGGAGGACTATTTGGCCAGTCTCAGTATATAGAGTTTCATATATGGCTTAATGTTCTCGGCAGTTCTAATGAAACTATAGCCAATGTCTGATTACTTCTCTAATGTAGAATGTCTCCACTGGGCATTATTCACACATAGTTCTTTGTTAGCTTTCGCCGAAATCACAGCACGACTTCACAGTTCTGGACCTTGGAGATACTGTGAAAGCTTCATTTAACCATTGTGTTCTTCCTGATTTATACTCGCTGAAGAATTGACTTCTTATTCAGCCCCTGTCTTAATGTGTGGTCATCAGTCCTGTATGTCTGGCCCTCCTTTAAAGGGGACATTCTGTGCCTCAGGCCCGGGATCCTTCGTATCTGGCAGCCTGCCTGGCTGCAGGAGCACATGATTAGCCTAGCTCTCTCAGTGCTGCTGCTAGCTCACTGATGTACTCCTCTGCCCACTCTCTGCCCACACACCGTTCTCTGTTACCATGTCATACATGAAAGAATTTGGTTCAGGCTGCCAGCAACGTGTGAGGTGTGGACGTTTTCTCCTGTATGCCCCACATGAGCAAACAAGACTAGATAGATGTTCATGTTTGCTTAGCGCTCCTCAGGCTTAGCGCTCTTGTTGAGGCACAGGACTAAAAAGAAGGATGAGCGTTTTATGGTTTAGCCTACCATGTCTAGCTGGATGCCATAAATGTGGTGTTATGCAAGAGACATGTTCTCCTCATTTTGTCTCAAAGTAGTGTGCAGTGATTTGCTGGAGAGGATGCAGGTCTTCGCTTGCAAATGGAATCCTTCAACAAGTCTGGCCCTCTTGTCTCTCTAATCGGGTCAGGGCTTCTGCTGCCAACGCAGCCGAACCTTTCTGAACTTGCTTTGCATTGTGTTTCATCAGATCTGAGTGTTATACAATGTAACGCATAAGGTTCACAAATAAAGCCTACCTTGCGGAGCAGTCCAGTTCGCCTGGGGAATGGCGTGGGTGAGCGGCACTTGCGGAGACATCATTTGAAGAGGCGGACAAAACTGAGGGGTCTCTCTGGCAGGGTACCCTGCAGCCGCACACTCCAGGGGTTCCATCTCCAGGGCCCGCAGACACTGCTCCCGCAACCTCTGCTCACGCCGGCGCTTCAGTTTACGCTGCACAAAGCTGCAGAAGCAGCAAACCATTACAATGAGAGCCCAGACCAGCCAGAATCCAGCGAAGCACGCCAGGAAAGTGTAGGTGCCCTGAGACATCACCATGACTATGTCCTTGATAAAGCTCAGGCCCTCCACAATCCAGCTGAGAAGACAGACAAGTCGCGAATGCCTTTGTTTCTCTGCTGTAATCTTACACCATGTAAGAGCTCAGTCATTAAGTCTCCGAACGTCAGGCCTTAAAATCATATTTCACAGAACCGACTCTTTTTTTTTTTTCAGGCTGAAGTTCTTCTCAACGACATGACCGGTCCTGTGAAGTGCATTTCCTCAAACTGCAGGGTGTGTAGAGGTATCAAAGCACCTCCTGAGGGGCTGCGAGAGGTCCTCTCCGAGAAAGAAAGTTGGATTTCCACAGATGCACTTTTCTTGACAGCTGGTCCAACTAAGGGTATGCCAATTCTCGCAGAGCCGGGGTCTCCTCCTGCAGAACGAACCCTCGGTGGAGCGGATCAGGGCTCTTCAGATCTCCAGAGGACACCAGGCCACATGCTGCTCAACAAAGAGAAAGGACATGGATGGGGGGGCGATCATCATCACTTATGAACTTGTCATATTTTCAAAACACTGGCTGTAATATTCCAAACACAACGGGCCCTTTCATAATAGATCTCAGCTGTTCACACAGCACAGCCCTCACAATGACTTTAGGGGGTGAGTATCAATTTCACACATTGGAGAGTCAAAAGCACACGCTGCTCCGCTCACAAAAAAAAACTGAGTAGCATTTCGAAAATGGTGTCAACAGCATGAGCTCTCATTCAGTAATGTAATTTATGACTTGACCGCTGCAACATGATGGTGACTTTCAGCTCGCCGCCTCTTTGACTGTTAATGATACACGCCAATTCCTCTGCTTCCCTCCTACAAACCAATATGCCATTACTGCTTCCCATTAAACCCAGTTATGCAACCGCCTCTCTTCAGCACACGTTTGCTGTCTCTCTCTAATCAAGTCATGGCTTCTGCTGCCTGCGCAACATAATAATACTATCCTAGACTATTTCAGACTCCCCTCTCACTGACCTTGAGGAAACAGATTACATCAATGCTTTGCTTTGTTTATCGGTTTCTCGTCGGCATCTCTGACTCACCGCAGTGACTCCATTATCCATAAAAGCGCCTCAGAACATTTTCTGTCCAGCATCCAGCCGTCCACCTTCTAGAGAACACCGGTGCACCAGTTGTGCTTTTGGGAAGATCTCTAGACTTCAAGTGTCATTCTTTGGTTGAGTTTTGAGGAGGGTGTCCAGCTAGCCTTGGTGCTTGGTTGCTCATGCCAGAATGGAAAGAAAGCTGTCATCACTTTTCACTTCACTGTAGCAGAAACGATTTTGACTTTGATCTGACCTCTCGGTGCCCTATAAACTCACAGGGATATTAAATGATTCAGTTTGGTGTGGAATTCTGGGCTGATGAAGTTGGGGGCTTCCAGGGGCACTATTCAAAACAACCAGTGAACCTACACATGTCTTCTGAGCTATCCGTAGTAAATAAGGAGCTATACAATTTAATAAAGAATTGAAAAAACATTGTATATAAATTAATGTTTATCTCTGCTTGTTTAGAATTATTGCAAAACAGCGTCTTAAGCATTAGGCACCACATTTCCTAACCATTTGGTGTACTAGCTTTCTGTAGGGTTGGCTCTGGGAGACATTCAATGGTTTGGACGCCTAGATACATTTTAGAGTTTGTCCAGAACAGAGCATTTCACACTAAAACACTCTCAATATAATCTCTACATATTCATGTAATTATGTATCATTTTTTATATATAAAAAAAAAAATACCCAAACAACAACAACAACAACAACAACAGGGGGTTAAGCTAACTGTCAGTTCACATTCAGGACTCAGGGACTACAGGGAGATCCAGCTCTACAGCCTGCTGTTAGGAGTGCGTGACCTTAATGAGCGTGACCAATCAGAGGCGTCCACAGCTGTAAACTACAGCGCTCCCTCTCACGTGAGAATAATGTCAGGTACGCGGGAAGTCGTTGCTATGGAGAAGCACCTTCGTGCCGTTAAAGACCGTGTGTTCCTCTCAGAGGTGACACCTGCTTCCTGTCAGCTCGTCTCCTCGTCCTTTTCCTTTTCTGATAAACACTGATATTTAGTCTACCTGTCACGCGCGCGCACACACACAAACACACACACACACGCGCTCGCGCGCGTGCACCCCTTAACGAACCATCCAACCGTCAAACCTGTGGTGTTAACCGAGGGGCTCGCGGACACACACGTCTTACCTCAGGAGCTCAACTCGCTCGCGCTTCAGGTGATCACTAACAGTCTTAAACTCAACTCACACACCAGCGGAGACACGTCAACACACACACACACACACACACACACACACACACACACACACACAGAGAGACGTTTTACCTGGACGATGAAAGAGAAGACCCTCAGCGCGGCGCCCGCCGTTTGCATCCTTCACGCGCTCCGGTACCTGCGGTTCACGCGAGCAGCTCACAAAACACACCCACAGCACCGCTCAACCGACGACGTGCTATCACGAGTGCTGTGTCGTGCTCGCCTCTTTCAAAGTGAGCAAGACGACCCTCCCCACACACACACACACACACACACACACATTCTCTCTCTCTCTCTCTCTCTCTCTCACACACACACACACACACACACACACACACACACACAAAACGTACAGATACTCCTCCTTTTTTAACTGTTTCCAGAACCAAAATAGCGGCTCTGTCACGGCTGAGGCAGGTTCACCTCAGCCTTGTTTACGTGCTGCCCCTCCGTCGTGACTCTGTATCTGAGCTGTGGCTCACATCATCTGCTTCACACCTGTTGTGCTCGGCTTATTATTCAATAATTACGAGTTATTACTGGGTTACAGCTAATGATGAATCAATAACCGCTACAGGCATGAGCTATGAGAGTGAGGAGAGTCTCTACAGGCTACAGTGCTACAGAAAACAAGCACCTGCAACTTAACAGCAAGTCAGCTGACTGTTTTAATAAGTATAACTTGTACTTGATTGAAAAAAATTAAAAGAATAATAGAAGTGGAGGCCCATAACGGACATGTTTAGGTCCAGTTTTGTGCAGATTTGAACTCCAGCCCTAATCAGACCCGTCTTGATCCATTTATCTACTGCCTTTAGAAGTGCACGGTCAGCTGAATGAGGCTTGGATTGAAGGCAGTGGTGTAACTACTGTATCCTGAAGGCTGCTGTGAATATAAATATGAATATTTGAAAGTCACAAGCAAGTTGGTTGCTAATGGTATTTTACCCACTATTATCTAACATGAACCCCTCAACACTCCAGGGCTTATCCCCCACACACACACACACACACACACACACACTTAGGTGGACTATTCAATAACTACAGGGACTTCTGTACAAACTGGCAGGGCTATTCTTTGGGCATAGAGGCCATAAGTGTTGGCCAAATAAAAGGGTCTCACTGATCCCAGAGCACCCCTTTTTTTCGACATGCATTGGCAGTTTGGATCACTGTACTGTAGGGATTCCTTCATAACGCTGAATCATAATACAGTGATATTACAATGAGCAAAACACAGCCTTTATTACAGCTGACGCTTGTTGGAATAAGCCTTTGTAAATGTTTATAGAGATTTATGTCCGCTGTCACATTTAAAATAATTATTTATGTGATTTAGGAGAGGCCAAGACATGTTTGATATCTGTTGTGTACTGTGTTTAGTTTAAAATGAGAAATGCTAGGCTAAAACTGCTAACAAACACTGGACTTGGACTGTCACCAATCTCATCTCTGTAAATACACAGCAAGATGTTTATTTATTTGCTGCAGGAATCGAATTTATGATCTAATATATAGGCTTATTGTTTTGTTTTATTATCAGCTCTGTGGAGAAGTTTATTAGTGTTAGTGTTCATGGACTACAGTAAGTCATGTTCTGTGTCTGCATCAAACATATGAAGCTGAATGTGTTTTGAGTCTGCTGAGAGACCCTTCTGCTGAGAGACCCTTCTGGGTGTGTGTTTACACAGATGAGATTGGTGACAGTCTAAATCCAGTCTTTGTTAGCAGTGTTAGCCTTGCATCTTCTGTTCTATTGTCATGAGGTAAACCTCAGATACGAACTTTGTTCATTAAAAAATATATAATTGTATATTTTTGTATATTATTTGAACTCACAACAGGTTGTGAAGGATCCGCTTGAAAGCAGTTACCCTGGATGAGCTACATTGTGAATAAGAGAGGGATTAACAGATGTCAGGACTGTGAGTTGTGAGCTGATGGAGGTTAAAAGGTAAGGTGTCTTGATAAGAAATTAGATATTTTTTTCATCAATGGTCATCAGTATCTGCATAAGGTGCCCAATAAAGATTTAAGGGGTTAGTGAGGGCTCCCTTGTGCCATAAACTCCAGACTTAAAAGGTTGGAGGATGGTAGAAAGTCAGGAGGAGGGCTGGTGATCACTACTTTAGAGTTTAAAGATTAGTAAAGTAAGCTGGAGGCCAGTGGAGTTTCTATTGGGGATATTTGCTTGGTCTAACAAATCAACCAGTCAGGCCGTTGAATAATGCATGTTTAAGCAGGGAGATTGCTGCACTCGCTGTACTCGGAGGACCAAAGGCTTAAGAGTTGGGCACCCCTGTTTTACCATTGCATTTAAATATCTCTAATGTACAGTGTAATGGCAGCAGGTGAAACAGTAAGAGCTGTGTATAGGTGAGAACGGTAGTGCGATCACCTCATTTATGAGGGCTACTCCTCATATATAATTCAGAAATGCTTTTGAACATTGTGTTCCACTCAGAGTAATTTTAAGGTTAATGTACTCCTCAGACTACCTTCCATAGAAGGGTGATGGCCACAGCATCCTGTCTGCCACAATGATGCTATTGTGTGTTTGTGTGAGGAGAGACAGATGTGTCACAGAGGGAGGCATACTGTAGTAAGTAGATAGACTGTTTGCAGCAGTCTGCGTCTCAAAGGCCTTTATTTATTTCGAATACTTTTTCCTTTGCGATGTTTGGCAATTGGAATTTTAATGATTGTAATGTATCAGGCAACTTTAAACAATCAGTTGAAAACTGTAAAATTTTAAAAGTAGAATGAAGAACTGGGCTCAGTTTCCCAAATGCATCTATTAAGTGTTAGAATAATTTTAACTGGTAGAGTGAATGTTTTGTGTTATATTTGCTTGACCATTTAAAAATTTTTTTGTATTGAGATGCTTTCTGGTAACTCAGCCCAGAGTTGTAGATCTTTCTTCAGCTGTATGACATGAAGAATTAAGTTAATAGATACAATTAATACAAAATAATATACAGAAATACTTGTATTTTAAAAGGGGTGCTCAAATCTCATGGCATAAATAATTGGAAACTCAATTCTAGAATTACAGTATGCGATTTATAAATCAATAAACTCATGTGCTTCCCAAAATACTAAACATATTTAATAAAACATGTGAAAATAGCTTATAAAGTAAACATTGTAAAATATATTAGTGTATATCAAACTAATTATAAACATATGAATCCTTTTATTTCCAAAAAAAAAAAGAGAAAAACTGACTCAACTCATTGGATGTTCTGGTGTCATTTCATTAGGTTCAACCAAATGGCTTCTATTGCAGGTGTGCATGAGATCTACCACTGGAATTTGTGATAAATTCCAGGTACAGATTAGGTTCTCACAGGTGTCTATACATATCATATTCACAGATCAGCCATAACATTTAAATCACTGACCATTACAGTGGCACCTGCTGGGGGTGGGGTGGTGTGAACAGTTTTTAAGAAGGTGATGTGTTTAAGCAGGAAAAATGGGTAATCATAAAGATCTGAGCCACTTCGACAAGGGCCAAAATGTGAAGGCTAGACAACTGGGTCAGGCCATCTTCAAAACATGGGCTCCCAGGGCCTTTATGGTGTGATCTATGACCTTCAATGTGTCAGAGCTGTTTTGTCAGCAGGAGGGGGACCTACACAATATTATGCTTGGGTTAATTGGTTTAATGTACATGAGGCTTGGCATGGTATAACTATTCATTTTGAATGTGCAATTGATTACACGTATAACCAGTTCTATGTATTATCACATACGGATAAAGGATTTTATTTAGTAAATGATACGATTAGAGATTATACAATTATAAGAATTTAACAACTGCTCTCATAGTATTTTTTTTACTAACTATTACTGCATGTGGTAAACCCCAGTGTTGAAATTCAAGAATTTGACTGGGTGAATTACATAATAAATTATTATAAATATATCCAACAGTAACAGTAAAAACACACTGAGCGTGTTTAGCAATTTCTCCAACCCTGGGTTAATAACAATGGTAACATTGAATAATAAGGCAGGTGAACCTACACACAATCTTTACACTATTAGTTGGGTTTAGACGCACCTAACTTAATATATCGTTAATATAAGTGTTAAACATGTTAAATTGGAAAAGTTTTGCTGCTAACTTTGAACTGACAGATACTCACATGTACTCAGAATGCGTAACCACACTTTACACATATATGCAGGCATACATTTGTAGCAATTTATGTTAGCGTGTTATTTTATGAACAAAACGCAAGCGGTGTGAATCTTACATTTCTGTTTTTACAAAGTGCTTACTTTTAAATTTAAGACCATACAAATATTACAGTGTAATCAGGAAAGTCAAAAATCCATTTATCCACAAATAAAGATTTTTTTTTATTATTATTATTATTTTTAACTATTACACATACAGAGTTCATCTGAGTGCATGAATGCTCCATCCCTTAATCAAAACAGTTCTGAGGCAATTTGCTGTAGATCATAGAAACTGAGGTATGCCGAGAGCGTAGTAGCTGCCTGTTGCTCTCAGTTCTGCTCAAACACTGGTGGCATGATTACTACATAGTCTTGGGCCTGATTGCAGCTCCTGGCTTGATTTGATTAATCATGAGTCACTAAAAAAGAAAATGCCTAACAATAGCAGGCCCAGGGTCATGGTAACAATAACACGAATACAAAGATTGTTCCAGATGATGGGCTACATTTGCTACAAGCTGTGAAAGCTTAATGACCAGCTTATTGACAGAAGGATCTCAAAGCTAATTGCTTCATTTACTTTAGAGCAGTCTTTCGGTTCGCTGTGGTCCAGTTTGACTCAGCACAGCTTGAACGGGAATGGTTCAATTCTTCTTGAGGATCACGCCATTTCAGTTCGTTTTAGGCAGCTCTGGGCAAAACCGTCCCAGAAAATAATAAAAAAATATAAAAAATAAAAAAATAAATATCAGCCTCTCTCGTGCTTGCCACTGTTGACAAATATATGAGATGAGGAGGGTGACCATTATTTCCCAGCAGATTCCTAGAACATAGTCTCTTCACGTATAATCTAAGAATACTTCAATTTCACAGGTCCATTTAATTCGCCCTCAGTGTCTGATTTTTCACTGTTTTTTTTTTTTTTTTTGGAGATATCTATCTCTCTCTCTCTCTCTCTCTCTCTCTCTCTCTCTCTCTCTCTCTCTCCACACAAACACTCGCTGGATTTGTAAGAGGTGTTTCAGAGCCATCAACCTTGAGTTATTGTCAGAACAAGTCTTTTATGTTTGGAGTGGAGAATATGGGAACATTTTGTTCCTCTCTTTTGTTCCATTCCCACCTTATCAATCAAACGCAAATCATGCAAATACAAAACATCATTATCCTCAGAGGCTTTCCAAGTAATAGGCCAGTGATAGCCAGTAGGTCTGCCATTACATATCCTGTCCAAAGCTAAAAGTCAGGTCAACCTGACAGCCAACCTTCTGCAGAGATAGATAGATATATAAATAGATTTATTTATTTATTCAATACCACTTCTGACCCACAGGCATTGACTCCCACCATCACACAGTGCCCCCAGAGCGATTTGTACTGGAAAATCCAACAACATGTACAATTATAGTGCATAACAATAGCACATTTTGGATGTTAAATTTACATGTAAAGCATTTAGCTTTGCACTCTTATCCAGAGCGACTTTCAAAAGTATGTTACTGTTTACTCAGGAAATATCCTTAGCTAGTTTGTATAAGCTCAAATCCAAAAGTAATGGAAATACTTCAGCTAGTACATTTAATGTGCTAACTAACTATGCTAGCCTACATGACAATATAAGGTCATATTTTAGTGAGGCAGCAGTAAAGTTTTCCTAAAATAGAGATTGTGATTGACTCTGTCCCTGTTAATGTGTACAGGGTAGTGTTAGTGCAGTGCAATGCCCCTCTCATAATTCAACTATATTCAACTTGCTATAGTTGAATTATGAGAGTTCAGTACATGGACCTGACATACTGTGAATCTCAAACACTGTTCTTAGCTCCTTTAAAAGAAAGTCCTACAAACCAAAATAGAGCTGTAAAAGTGACCAATTGCAAAACCCCAAAACTGTTTTGTAACAGCCTTGACTCGTAATATTTATGCCCCCAAAATCTGCAGAAGGGGAGCTCAAACTTGTGTGATGTACTGTGAAAGCAGGGGAAGCAAACAGGAATCCGCACAAGGCCAAAAGCTAAGGCTAGCCAACCGGCTTTTACTATTTTTTTCTCTTCAAAGTCTGCTCTATCCACTAGAGAGGACACAAACACTGTTTGTTAAGAGGCAGAAATGATAATTAAAGTACAAAACTGTTTTAGTGGCAGAAATCCACCAATAAAAGAAGGCAAAAATCGTTTCTTTTTTTTTTATTTAATCAGTTATTCTTTTTTAGGGAAAAAAACAGGGTTGTAAATAGAGGTTAAAACAACATCTGAGCATGTTTCACCTCAACCAAAGAACAAATGAAAATACTTAAAAATATACTAAGTTCTATACCAAATTCAAGGGTTCTTTAAGTTCTTTACTTGATGTGGAGGTTCATTAAGTAGTAGGATACCATGTTCTGGCAGGTTTAGCTCCAGTTACAATCACACCTTAAAATCATTCTTTTTATTTAATTGTTTTATAATGCTCAGCCTGACATTCTCCCATAGTCCAGACTCGGCTGTGACATTTGGACCTGCAGGAGGCTGTATCCTGTATTGTTATCTAATTTTCTTGTTTCATTTGTAACACTAAGGTTCACTTACGGTGTTTATGATTGGCTGCGCTGTCTAGTGACTAATTCAGATTACAGTCCAGGCTAAAACAATAGGATCTTTAGTGTGTCTGAGTGGAGCTTAACCGCTGTGGGCTGAATAGATGGATCTTTCATTTGTCATCGAAAAGCAATGAATAGAGAACGGGCTGTTTTGCAGTTGATCTCCCAAATATGGACTGTACGGGTTGGACAGTGAATGGTATGTTTTTAAACAATGTTTTCTTGCCGTAAACTCATTAAGCACAGTGGCTGCTTTAAAATGTGCCATGTGTAAGTATGTTCACTTCTACTGAAGTAGACTCTCATAAACCTCTTGAACCTTAGGCTTACTGTTGTGTTATTAACCCTCAAAGACTTATCATTCAGTAAATGCTATAAAGTTTCAGCAACTACTGTTAAGTTAACATGTGGAAATGAGAGTGAGAACCGTAGCGTTGACTCACATACGAGTCCTAAGGTTTAAAAGAGGTTAGGTTACAGTATTTCGCTTGCGTGACGTTTCTTTAGTACTCTTTCCACCGCTGATGAAAGTATAAGATATTTTCTGCATTGTCCCTGAAGAATAGGCGTCTGTGACCCAGTCTGAGCAAAGATTGTGACTCAAGCAAATGTGACACAGTGATCCAAGAGAAGGCAAAAGGCCACTCTGCCTGTGACTGGCTGGCTGCCAATGGCCTAGAGCAGCATACCCATGCCCCTCTTTCCACATTCCCCCAATAGATGTACCAAACTATAGCGTCACACTGCTTTGCTGGTGTGACACTACATGTCCTCACAATAATGATTCAGATAGATTCAGTAGGAATCATAAGAAAACGATTCAGTTCATCATAATAAAATTACAGTGAATAGATAAATGTGTGTCACGCCCCCAAAAAAAACACATACTTTGTCATTGTGTCACATTTGCTTAAGTCAAGCTCTTCTCTCAGACTGGGTCACGGATGCCTATTCCTTTGGAACCATACAGGAAATTAATGCTTTCTCTACATTTTCACAACGTTGTCACATCCTCATCATAAGACGGCCTTCTGACAACTTTCCAAATTCTAATCTGGTTTCATTATCCATTTTCTGACAACAGCACACATCAGTTATTTTAGAAAGGCATGTTAACGTTGTGACAGCATTGTGGGCACCAAAACAATTGGTTGTCACAGCTTTATTATATTGGAACAGGAAGGGGCCATCCCCAAACTCTTCCCACAAAGTTGGGAGCATGAAATTGACCAAAATCTCAAAAACTAAGGGGCCAAACCCAACTCCTGAAAAACAACCCCACACCATAACCCCCCCTCCACCAAACTTTACACTTTTCACAATGCAGTCAGACAAATACCATTCTCCTGACAACCGCCAAACCCAGAAGTGTGATTTGTCACTCCAGAGGACACGTCTTTACTGCTCGAGTTCAGTGGCGGCGTGCTTTACATTACTGCATCCGACACTTTGCATTGTTGCAATTCACTTGATGATGCAAGGCTTGGATGCAGCTGCTCTGCCATGGGAACCCATTCCATGAAGCTCTCTAAACACTGTTCTTGAGCTGATCTGAAAACCACATGAAGTTTGGAGATGATTGATTCACTTCCTCCTTGTTATAATACCACTGACAGTTGACTGTGGAATATTTAGTAGTGAGGAAATTTCACGACTGGACTTGTTGCACAGGTGGCATCCTATCCTGAGCTCCTGAGAACGACCCATTCTTTCACAAATCTTTGTAGAAGCAGTCTGCATGGTACACATTTATTATACACCTGTGGCCATGAAATTGATTGGAACACCAAAATTCAGTGATTTAGATAGGTGAGTGAATACTTTTGGCAATATAGTGTATTCTGATATGAGTGTGTATATTATATTATTTGACTAGAATCCATTTCATTCTTTAAGATTTAGAAAGAGTTATCGTGGCGGAGCTGCATGATAAATAAAAGTGAGATAAACAGATGTCAGGGCTTTCTGTATAACAATAATGGACCCAAACTAGTGAGGTTTATCATTAACAAATCATTAACAAATGACTCTTTAGTCATGGGTGTAAAATTGCACCAGTAAGGGCCTCAACAAAAAGAAATCAGGGGTCCCCAGTGCCATGGGTCCCAGCACTATTGCTCCCTCCTGGCGTGGATCTAGCAGGGCCGTTTTTGCTACGCATCCGCTCACAATGACGGCTGCCATGCCAGACAATTAGCACATTACACAAGTTCTCCGACCTTGTAACGCAGATACAATCGGTGCCCCAGCGTCACACACTCGAGACAGTAAGAGCTATTGTCTGCTGGCGAGTAAATGCCAAACTCATATCCCCCCAGAGGACGCTGAGAGTGTGCGATAAATACAAGAACTTTGTATCACTCTTGAGTGCAGAATGCGTCACAGGCTCAGTGTGCGCTGTCGTCCACCATCCCTGAGCTGCTCTATTTTCAGAGAAGCGAATGTTTGGACATGCCAGCTCAACCTTGTCTACATTTCAACAAAACGGTCCCTGTGACTCAAAAGACGAAAGCCTGTAATTGAGCTGCCGTTATTTGAAATCTGTTCATCACAGCTGGCACGTAATTCAGCTGTTAAAATCACATTGCTCATCAGTCACTTCCTTAGTGGCTCTGCTGTATGTATTAATAACCTGTCAGCTCCATATCCTGAATCGCTTGAGGACAAAAGTAGTAATTTGGCTCTTATGTGTCTTGAATGGAGCGCTGCGATGCAGCATATATGTTTTCCTCGCTGCCACCAACATGAAGGCAGAACTAAAAGTCAGAGGAGAGTGCCACCACAGACCAGTTGTGGAAAGCACAACCGGTAACTACAGCCACCTGCTGAAAATACTAGTGACTGCAGCTGAATAGCGTAAGCAGTAGTGACTACAGCTAAACAGTGAACATACTAGTGATTACAGCTGACAAGGGAAAGCACTAATAACTACAGCTGACTAGTGAAACTACTGGTGACTACAGTTGACTAGTGAAAGCACTACCAACTATAGCTGACTAGTGAGTAGTGATTACAGCTGCCTAGTGAAACTACTAGTGATTACAGCTGACTAGTGAAACCACTAGTAACTACAGATGACTAGTGAAACTACTAGTGACTATAGCTGACTAGTGAAGCTACTAGTAACTATAGCTGACGAGTGAAACTACTACTGGCTATAGCTGACTAGTGAAACTACTAGTGATTACAACTGACTAGTGAAACTACTAGTAACTATAGCTGACTAGTGAAACCACTAGTGACTACAGCTGACTAGTGAAACCACTAGTGACTATAGCTGACTAGTGAAACCACTAGTGACTATAGCTGACTAGTGAAGCTACATGTGACTATAGCTGACTAGTGAAGCTACATGTGACTATAGCTGACTAGTGAAACTACTGCTAACTACAGCTGACTGGTGAAACTACTAGTAACTACAGCTGACTAGTGAAAGCAATAACTACAGCTGACTAGTGAAACTACTTGTGATTACAGCTGACTACACAAGTTACTGCTACGTAATGTAAAATATGTAATCATTGCAACCAAATGAGTAATTTTTTTAGTAATTAGCTGTACTCACTAGTCACTAATAAGGATGTAATACAGATCCTCTTATACAAATATAGGACTTTAAATTGCAGATTACAACTATCCTGCACTTCATTCCAACTCAACTCATATACAAGCGAAGTTCACCCTTCTCCTCTCCGAACTGAGATGATTAGCATGAATCCAATCAAGACTTTAATAGCTTCAGAGAAAAGCGAGCAAGGAGAGCGATTTCTATCTCTGTCACCTTGCGCTAAACAAAATGCAAGCAGCATCTCCAATGTCCTTGGTGAGCTAAATAGTTTTCTCCTTTCCTGGTATCTCTCAGTCCCTCAACAAACAATGCTCTTTCTCTCAGGGCCGCTGCGAGCTCTCGAGACAGACGCAGTATGCGACGGGCGCGCTCTCGCTCCCCTCTCTCCATGTTAAAAAACCCAAGAAGAGTCTATTTGTGGCTTTATTTATTTCTTTTTAAGCCCTCTTAAAGAGCGTTGCCGGGCAACAGAGGGGAGGACTGGAGTGGAGAGCGAGGTGTGAGAGAGCGAGACAGAAGGGACGGTCTGTGGCTGATGGACACAGCCTTGCTGGCGTCAGGGAGGGCAAGGGAAAACGCAAGTCATAATTCGGACAGCTGTGGAAGGAGGCCCCATCGGCCTCCCAGGACTCTGAACACTAGGCTAGGCACACGCAACCACCACAACAAACATCACACACTCTGGCATGTTTAGTTTTGGAAGGACACTACAAGAATAATGTAGCTAGCCAACAAATAGAAATTTATGTACTTCATCCTGCATCCTCAACTGTCAAGAAGGCTGACTTTACACAGTTTGCGGCATTTGCAGAGAGTTAGCACCATGCTAATTAATGCACACAGGCTTCCACTCTTAGCTTGCGTACACTAATATTTGCCCTGTAGCTGCAGAACAAGGCTTCACGCTATATTTGGGGTAAGTTACTGTTACTGCTGGCCAAAAGATTCCCTTAATCCATACCTCCATGTGACCGTGAGAATATGTTGCATGTTCAGAGCTGCATTTTCATGATTTTAGGCCTTTTTAAAAATGTATCAACATGCTAGTCAGACTGACTCACCCCTAGAGGTACTGACTCACTGCTCTTCTCAATGTTTCCATCAATGTACAGCTTACACCATGCAACCATGTGTGTGTAAAGCAATGTCTCCTGCACAGAAAGTGCATTAGAACAGCACAGAGTAATTTTTTTTTTCACTTCACAGGAAATGATGTGGAAAGGTCCAGTCCCTGCTTTGATGAGAGTCACTCTTAGAGGAATGTTTAAAATGCACTGAATCTCTAAATATGTCCATAAAAGGAGTGAAAAGTAGGTCTCGCCACAATTTGAGGAATATTTGGCCGGAGCTCTGCTTGCAAATACTTCTGAGAAATCTTCCCAAAAGAAGGAGGAAACTAGAGAGGAATGCTGGACTAACCAAACAAAAATCTGTTTAAAAAATACTCATAAACACACAAAAATGAAAGGAGCAAATGACCGGAAAAAGGGAAGTTTGTTTGTATGCATAAAGGGCCACACACACACACTGTACAGTCTTCACCAGTATGTATGAAGGACAGGTCACATAACTGCAGAAGCTGAGGGGAGGGAGTGCTGACATCAGAAAGCACATTTACACATCTAAGATGATCACCTTCGCCATCATCGTCATCAACACAGTATCCATCTTTTTGTGCTCCCTGAGCAGGGTTTCATTAGGCGTTTTCCAGTTTCATAACATAACAACCAACCAATCGTCTCCTTTTTTATTCAACTGGACAAACAATGCATGGGAAAGGCGAGCCGTGGTGCTTGACAACTGCATGAAAAAAAGATACTGGAATTGCATCATCAGCTGGATACTGTGGGTCACCAAGGCCAATACAGTTCGGTGTATTGCAGGATACAGAGCGAGCTATACATAATAGAGATATGCGTCATAATTCAGTTAGCCTCTGTAAATTGTGGGTATTATTTAATCAGTATGTCCCTGGCGAAAGCACCTGTATGCTCCATGTGTGTCTATGCAGAATTGTTTGGGGGGAAAAAGGGGGTTTTCAAACCAATAGTTGGTCTGTTCTGGTCAGTTGACGAGTTTGTAAACTTGGAGCGTTTTCCCCTTTGGTCGGGTTTGGTTTTTCACACGGGAAAAAAAGACAGTAAACTGGTATCAGTATATTGGTCAGACCTGTAGGGGGTGGAGCAAGAAAGTAAATACAGGAAGAAGCTCCTGCGTTCTGGACTAGTGCAGATTTCTGTGCAGTTTAACATGGAGCAACAGCAGTATAGCTGTAGTAATTATGTGGGCAAAATAAAGATGCTACAAAAGGTTCTTTGAGCGATGCCATAGAAGAACCACTTTTGGTTCGATAAAGAACAATTTTTCTATTAGAGATGCGACCATTAAATTGATACAGAACCTTTACATCAAGAGAAGGTTTTGGGAGTCTTTTCAAAGTTCTTCACACTCACACATTTCTGTGACAAACATGGTTCTTCATGGAACCAAAAGTGGTTCTTCTATGGTTATCAGTCAAAGAACTATTTGTAGCACCTTCTTTTTAAGAGTTTTTTTAAGAGCTCAAACCTGCGGCATACACCTGATACTTGGGTCGGATCGAGGTCAAATGAGAGTTCTTTTGGGACTGGACCGAGACCACCTCTTCACAAGAGTCTCCGTGTGGCTGTTTTGTGTATTCACACCAGCCCAAACTAATCTCACCAAGTATACTAAAAAGTGCAGGTGTGAAAATTGCTCATTTAAAAGCAGGCAGCGGGTTACGTTTATGAACTAGCCAAGGTCAGTTTTACAGGATGCTGATCTAATGGAATTTGACATTTCAAATGAATAGCATGTCCATTTCAAACTAGCTGTTTCAAAAAGCTGTAAAACTACAGCATTTGCAGAGTGTGATTCAGGCATAACGATTCAGTTTTTGTTGAATTGAATACGATTTTGCAGATACTCTTCAGAGCATCCCTTATTTACAGTCTTTTATTGAAACAGCGGTCAATGATCAATAGAATTTGGTGAAGTCACACTCAGAGAACATGTGGGGGAAAAACAAGCCCACCATAGTTGCAAATATAGCAGTTAAGTTCAGTTAATCTAGACAGCTACCAAACTTGGATATACCAGTCTAGTAAATGCCTGCAAACAGTGTAAAAAACACAGCTAAGACCATTCACTCAACTCTTGGATGTAAGGC